>NC_064640.1:35314323-35617354 GCF_023864345.2 Schistocerca serialis cubense
GAAACGCAACAAAGAGCAGAAATGGAATTCCACGCTTTAGAAAATGTTTCGGAGTCGGAAGTGAAAATCAAATGCGAATCCCTTGATGACGAATACGGGGGGACAATTAAAGAGGAAGCCGCTACGGAAGTAAAACCGGTAGTTTCCGGGAACTTAACTGATTTATTGAATGTTTTGATTAACGAAATCAAGAGTCAATCGGCCAAGCAAGAAGCTCAGTCTGAAAAAATTGAACGAAAGCTAGACAGTCACAACAAAGCTATTAATGTTGTTAACAACAATGTTGGAGTTGTTAACACAAAAGTTGATAAAATCAAAGAAGATATTGTTGTGATTAATACCGAAATCGGTAATCTTAAACAGGAAATGATAGGCGTTCAGGCGGAAATTGCGAGCATAAACACTCGTTTTTATTCCGAAATTAGCAGAATCGAGAAAAGTGTAGGAGAATCAGTTGCTCCGATCATCGAGAATAGGGTGACGGAACAAATTCAATTAGTGACAAAAGAGGATCAAAAGAAGGTGGAAACTTTAAAGGCTTTAGTATCCAAAGTAGATACGAAAGTGACGAATCAGGCTAATACCTGCGAAGAGACAAAAAGGGAAGTAGAAACGCTTGCGACAACCACTTGCCAAGTAATTACGAGACTGTCGGAATTAGAAAAGAAACTTGACGAAAAACAGAGCTATGTGCCAATCTATGCACATAGTTCGGAATTGTTGACGAAAGAGGAGCGGTTCGACCCCTTGAAAAAAGGCGGTATACACGCGACGGATTTCATTAAGAATTGTGAAAGAGTTTTACCCAGATCATGGACTAATGAGAGAAAAATTAATGCGATTATTGATGTGTTGGCTGGTGATGCCAAGCGTTGGGGCTTAAACCTCAACATTACGGACCTGACTTTTGACGAATTTAAAAATTTGTTTCTGGCTGAATACTGGTCAGAGCAAAAACAGCAAAGTGTCTGGCGCGAATTTGTCGTATCGAGGCCTTTCGATGCGAATTCGCGCGGTTCGATGAAGGAGTTTTGTGAGGGCTGGATCCGCAAGTTGGAATACTTGCGTGATCGCCGCACGGAATCCGAAATAGTCTGGGAACTCTACAAAAAGCTTCCAGATGATACAAAACGCTACGTAGGGAGCAATTACAGAACAATAAATGATTTCCTGGAAAGAGTGGAGGACGAGGACAATTGGCGCAATAATCGCGACAGTGGTAGAGGCCGTGGTAACAACAACGGGTACCACAGCAACCACAACAACGATAACCATGGGAATAATGCATACCGCAACCATGGCAGCAATAACAATACTGGTTCGGATCGTAATAACAATCGGTACAATGCAAATAATAACAGGAATGACGGAAACCAGTATCATACTAACGTGATACGGGCTTCACAGAATAGTAATAACGCCAGAGGGTGTGATCAGCCGCCTCAGCAGCATCCGGGGACCGTATCTGCTGGGACGAGACAGGGAAACCATTAGCCGCGCCGGTAAGGGGCCGACCGGGCGTGGAGAAATTTTGGCGGCCCAATAGCAGGAGAAAACCCAGGTGTCGTCGATATGAAAATTCCGTGTGGAATAACCAACGGCGGGAGAGTGTGCCAGTGTTAAGAGAAAGGAGTGCGCCCACAAGTAGTAGATCAGCTGTATACACGGCAGTAGAAAATACATTCACTGTCAGTGAGAACAATTTAAGTAGTGTTCCGGAAATCGATTATAAAGTGGCAGCTGTAACACCCACAGCGGAACTGGAGATTGAGTTTAAGAATGATTCGCAAGTGTTGAGAGAATATCAGATGTCGGATAAAACGTCCGTCATTGAGCGAGGGGATGCAGAGAGGGATGAGGTCTGGTTAAGGCAGTTCGGTCGCTTATACGACGAACTAAGAGGTTATAGGGGCCGGTACGGGAGAAGTGTTTATAGGGAGCGCGGGCAGGATTTGCCGCGTCTCGTCCCACAGGAAGATAGTAGTTGTGAAGTGATAGAAAGTTCTGACCCTAACCGGCAGACTTTACTAGAAATAGTTGATGTTAACGGGGAGCACGAACAAGATGCGTCGTGTTTCGTCCCGCAGGAGTTGAATGTTGAAGTAGTAACGAAAAGTTCTGGCCCTAACCGGCAGACTTTACCGAAAGTTATAGTGGTAGAAGTAGCCGACCCATCCGACGCAAACCTCCAGTTTAAACATTGCGAGAGTATTAAGGAGAAAGATTACGAAAATTTTAGTGATAGCCGGACACGATTGGTAGAAAAGCACATAGATTACAGCGTGTACGAGGTTAGAGCTGACATTATACGGTCAGACGATAACAGTGTGAGTTGCGCAGATCCAAAGGAAGTAATTGCAGATACTACTGGGCACATTTCTCGAGGTAGATTGGCAGATGAGATCAATCTGACTAAAGAGGAATCAACGAAGGTGACAATTAGTGAATCGATAGCTAAGCAACACTCACTAGTTGACGAGTTACAGGAAAAGGTTTCGGTATTGGAGGCGAAGCTACAGACAAAGCCTCAGGACAAACGTGTTGAAATTAAAACTGTATGTGAACAGAGGCTGAAAAAGCCGCCAGATAAGCCGGATTTGGGATCAAAGCCGGATGGTTTTTTCTGGAATGACCTGGATATAGACGAGGATTTACTGTGGGAAAATAAAGAAACAGTCGAGGATAAGTGTAGACAGGTAGTAGTGTCTGCTAATATGCACGACCTACAACTAAACGTGTTGATTGACACCGGTGCAGAATTGAGTGCTGTATCTGGGAAAATATTTGAGTTACTGAAAGACAGACCTGGCATCGTAGTTATGCCAGTAACAGGAGTGAAAATTATCGGTGCTACTGGGAAGGCCAGTAAACCGGTCACAAAACAGATTTTTGTCAACTTCGAGATATGTTGGGCACGATTTGAACAAGAGTTTGTCGTCGTGCCAGGCTTAACTACGGAAGTAATTATCGGGTTAGATTGGCTATTAAAGTACCGTGCAGTGATTAACTGCGAAAGCAAAACTTTGACATGTATGTCACTAGATAAAACAATGGTAGTTGGTTTTGACGAGGCAGGAGACGGTGTGCATAGGCAATACCAGCCTATACACATTGTTAACTGGCCGGATGACATTGACGTAGGAATGAGTTTGAACTGCCGTAACATGAGGAATCTCGGCATTGACAAAAGTGTAGAAAGTGAATTGGAAGAGATAATCAAATTCCCTCCACGGATTAACATTCGTATTGGTGTGAAAAAAGATCGTTTGCGAGAAGTAATGAAGCTAAAAGCCGATGCTCGCATACGTCGTCATGACGCTAAAGTGCGTTTTGCTAAGTTTGCAATCGGAGACTTAGTACTTGTAAAAGCTCATGAGAAATCAAGCGAGATAGACAATGAAATCTCTAAATTTAAGTTTGTTTATAATGGGCCATATAAAGTCATTGGTATACCTCACACAAATGCTTATTGCTTAGAGTATCCAAGCTCTGGAAAACTATTAGGTATACGGAACATTGAAGACCTGAAATTGTACCAACCTAGGATTGATTAATACCACAGAATGGGTAATTTGTACAGTATGTAAAATAGAGTGTAAGATTTAACGATTTGCTAGATTGCCATGCTTTTGACTGACCAAGGTCATTAAAGAAGTTGTAATTAATAAGTAATTAATTTTGATTAATCAATTTAATTTTAATCAATTTAATCATGATCTAATCAACTGAAAAATCCAAGCTGCTAGTTTAAGCTTTCAGCTGAGTCACAGTAGATTAAGGAATGTAAATATGATTTTGTAAATAGCGGTAAGATTTCATAAATATGTGATTTACTAGTCATTGCCGATGTACTTAGACGCTGTTTTAAGTTTCAGGCTAGTACATGCGTGTGGTGATGGACAGTGTTGAGTTATCCACTGTGATAGTATTAAGGGACTCCTTGAGATTACTCGGGAGTGAGTTTTTCCTAAAGAATTCAGTGAAACGGACGTTCTGGAAATGCCTTTACACAGGCGAGTGAGATCAAGCGTGCCGCACAGGCGGGCGCAACAATACTTGCGAGGCGAAGCCGCTGTCGGCTCTTGTGCCGCTGTCGGCTCTTGTGCCGCTGTCGGCATTCTTTGTACTTGCGGATACGGAAGGCGGAATTGTTTTTCTTCCTGGACAGCTGAAAGAATTGTACTGTAAATATTTATGGTTTTTTCGATCTGCTGAATATTATTTTCTTGTTTAGCATTGAGTGGACTCTCATGGCAAGAGTATTAATTACGAAAAGGTTATATAAAATGTGTATTCTATGTAATTAATAATTAATTTGCGTATTTTGATATTCCTGTTTTCTATGACCATGTAATCTGATTAATTTTGTAAATAGTATTCCATTTCTTGATACTGCTAGGAATTTAGATTTTTAGAATAGCTAAACCATTTTCTATGTTTTCTATGAATTTTAATATGTTGTCAACCTGTTTTATTTTGATCGAGATGACAGAGTGGAATAAGATTAGGAGTGTCTCCACTCAATTATTATCGTCTAAAAATTGGTTTATGGTTAATTAGGCGAATGCTAAATTTTGTTGATGTTTTGAGCATATGGATTTCCGCTGTTTCTCTTTTTTTGGACATTTTCTGAGTCTGTTTACGTTACACGAACATCCTCAGACAATGTGCGGCATGTGTAACGCCGGAAATGCATATCCTCCTATTTCCATCTATTGTACTATAATTTGTTTTCCTTATTTTTGTTACCTGAATATATGACATTTCTGTGTCTTTACATATTGTAATTGTTTTACTATTTGTATATATATATTTATGCATTTATGTCGATGTATAATTGGTTTGTTTCGTAAATATTATTTGTATTTTTACGCGGGGTCTTGCCTAGGGAAAACTGCTATCGAACGATTACATCGATAGGTCGTGTGAAGACTCAAAGTGTGTAGGATCTTTGGTAGTGTTAACTCTGCCGTGTGGAGCGCGGGCAGAGCTGTAGGAGTCTGGCTGGAGTAGCGAGTGGAGCAGGTGTGTTGTGTGACGCTCCCGCGAGTTGCCGCGCTTTCGGGGTTCGGCAGCATGTAATTGTGCTCGACTCGCGATGATAGTTTCTGACATGGTGTCGCGGACGGGAAGCATTAGCTGGCGCACATCAAGAGCCCGTTTCGCCTGGTGACCGTGTCGAGAAGAAGGCGCGCCAACATCCAGCATCTGCAACAACGACGGCCGACAATGAGTGACTGTCGCCACCTCCTCGATCGACGGCTTCATACCTTCAATCAACCAACAAGGAAGACTAAAAGCACGTAAAGTTTCAGAACTGTATGGCAGACCTCAGCTTTTCAAATTGTTCCATTTGCCTCGCAAAATTACAGCAACTTCGCATGAACCTTTGTTGCTCATTGTCCCAATTGCATTGCCAAGCAGGGTCCCTTCCTTTTCCGAAATGAACCCGAGTATCGTTGAAATTCAAACGCCAGCATAATTCCATTTCACTGCTTTAATTTCAAAGTTCAATTTAAGTATTCATAGCTGACTACAATAGTTAGATTACACAAGCACAAATTAAGAGTGCGAGTTTTGTTACCGTATTTTAGCTTACCTGTGACTGCAGCTCAGCTTGGTACGTACTAAATTTTACTATTGTTAATTGTTCAAAATCGTTTAATTCAAGTTCAAAGTTAAATCTCTTCTTTCTAAATTGCGTAGATTCAAGTAGCTTTAGAAATGATTGTTGAGGTAGTCCAAGACTAACTGTATTTCGATGTGCTTCAGAAAGAAAGCTCACTATTAACTTCAGTCACTAAATTAACTTTCGATTTTCCGGTTTCATTAATTCTTTTGCTAAATTAAGTGTAGCGAAATTTATTACTTCTGACAAACTTTCAGTTTTCACACTACACGTGTCAACCTTCAGTTACCACGCTTCTAGTGCTAATTATATGTGTAATAACCTTTCTTTTTCAGTTATTATAGTAATTGTCCATAGGACTGGCGACCGTAATTTCCCCCAAATCTCAAATATCTAATTACCGCTAGTTGATTGTTAACGTAACGGCCACACATTTAATTTCTTTATTAACTTTATCCCTATTTCAAAATTAATTTCCAACAGTTTCACTTGCATTTTTCCTTTCATTTAGATGTAACCCTTTCCTCCCTCTTTACCGACGGGTTAACTTCGGTGACGATAGCTTTTCCAAAATTCCGATTAGGTACACGCGGTTTCATTTTTCACTGTCATTAAGGTCGATAAGTGAGGGGGAGGTTACAACCTCAGATGACAAGTCCCATAGTGCTCAGAGCCATTTGAACCATTTTTTGTTGGTTAATATGGAGAAATGGTTGCAATAGCTATTTTTGTAAATGTAATTTATTACGCTACTCACAGAATTTATAAAGTAACTACTTGAATTAGAAAATCTTGGTTTGCCCACAGCTCTTTTAAAATACGTGTACTACAAACACGACAAGGTAAGTCTCTCCAATTAATTGTCGTAGAGACTAGAACTGTGAGGGAGGATAGTTCAATTTTCTGTTACGTGACGTTTTGCAAGACAGTGTTGATTTAAATCTTAACCATTTCTTGCTCCTAATTCCAAGGTTATTTCAGGACTACTAGAAATATTTTTCGTCAGGCACAATGTTTCGTAATCTGAAAGACTTCATAACAACCACATTAGACAGCTGCAGTAATTTTGACCATTCTCACTGAGTTAACGTAAGTTTCAATTGAGATTTTAATTCATTGCATGGATCGTTTTGTCTTTCAGTTCTGTTTGAGGTAAATATTTCGCTGTATTAAGTTCTATGCTTTGCTGAAAGTTAAATTCTTGAAAAAGGAAATTCTTCTTCATGAAGTGATACGGAAAATTAAAGATGAATGAGAATCCTAGCTTCGGATTTGAAAAAAGAAATTAACATTAACTGTAATTACAATTCAGCAACCACCAAGTTGCTATCTGAACATACGATTTCGATGCTCTTCTCTTCCTGGTTCAACCAACTTTGTGCTCGTTATAATAACTGGGCTTTATAACCTTCAGTAAGCCACACTAACTCTGGGATATTTTCCGGGATGCACCTGCAGTTTACTAATATCGTATCGACTTTTTCTATATGTGACCTGGGAGTTGAGTTAACGAGCATTGCACTCTCATTTAAATATATTACCGTAAGAGTCAGCCTAGAGGAATTGAGAAACGAACATTGTCGTCGAGTACCGTGTGCCACAAAGGAATCAGATTCACCACGATATGAGGAAATTGACAGACATCTATTGTCTCTTGAGGCCTAAGCACTGTAGCGTGCGAGTGAGACAGACGAGAACCTACATCATAGGGAAACCCAGTGGAAGCCGTTTGTGGCCGAGGAGACATAGCAGTGTTAAATGTGGTGGACACAAGGTCGGCTATAAAGGGAAACATTTATGGGAACTATTTAACTCTGTGCTAATGCAGGGAATGAAGCTACAGTAATTTTAATCTACCATCCTTCATAAATTTTCATGGTGATCCCAAAAAAACGTGAATATTGATCGTATCAATAATAGTTTAGGATTTACTGTTAAAGTGAAAGTCACAAGTTTTGTAAAAAAAGGCCTGAATGCTAAAATCCGAACGCTTTAGTCGATCTTAACGATCGACATTTCATATACAAGCTTATCATTAAAATGACAAACGTTGTAAACTTGAGCTCTGTAACTTTATTTGTTTAAAGATATAGTAAATTTAAATTGTCAGTATTTTCAGTTAAGCATCAGATCATCATTTCCTCCACACAAAACACATTGAACGATGACAGCACGACACCTTATTGAATCATTATGTAATAGAATATTTGTTGTAAAGTTTAGTGCATTATAGTTACTTTTGTTCTTTATTTATTTATCAGGAAGCACATTGGTGCAAGGCTGCTGGCTCTGGCATTCGGAGCTATGAAGGAAATTGTATTGGTTTTATGTAAAAGGATTTAACGTTTATTATGTAATGGATATTATTGTTACTTTATTTAGAACGTGAAAGTGGTCAAGCTTTGATTATTTAAATATGTTAAAATGTAAAATAATGTAGAATAAGCTGAAGCCAATCAGATAGACGGCTTCAGGAAAGGGAACTGCCCTAGTCAGTTGAGCGTGGGTATTCGGTGCGCGGGAAACGCGGCCGGGGACGGGCCAAGGGAGTGCTGGTGCAGACGCGAAAGTGGACAGTTCGGCTGGAGACACCAAAGGGTACAGTTCGGCTGCAGACGCGAAAGCGGACGGTCGGTCTTAAGGTAGCTAGGAAGTGAAAAGACTTAGAAAATTACGCATTGTGTTGTGTCGCGGGACTTGTTAGTCTCTAAGCGGTGAGCAGCCGCGCGCCTGGTGTGAACTATAGCTTTTCGCGTAGATAACTTGTATTTCCGAGATGAGATTGTGACTGATCGAACTGTGTCAAATGGATATGCACTCGAGTGTAATAGTTATTCTAAATATGACCACTTTCGCAATTAGTTTTCTTTCTGAATAAACATTATTCTAACCAAATTGCGACTGTGTGGCCTACATCATTTATGGGTCGTTAATTTAGTTCCCGATATTATTATTACTGTTATTATATGTTATGTTAACTTTGTATTCCTCAAACTTGCCATCAGCCACACATTTTAACCAAAGGGTCACAAGTGTCTAATTTAGGACGTGTAATGCGACATGTGCGGTTCAACCCCTAGACGAGTTTGAGCCAAGACATTTCGACAAAGAGGAACCGCATGTGAGCCCGAACATTTTTGGGATGTTAGCTCGCAGGGAAGATAAGAACATTTTGGCTGACCTCGATTTTGGCAGACTTTTCATTTCTGATCTCAAGGGGGTAGGGGTTTCTGTAACCCTAGAAACTCCCATGTGCACTCCACAAGTACTCCACTAACCTGATATCCATTCCCTGATGAAGTGCACGGCTGACCTATTAAGGAGAGCCATATATCTCTCCACCCAGTAGCAGAGGATGCAATACTTGCACGCAGTACCACTGGAGAGTTGTCTGAGCCTCTGGTTTATACCTTCCACTACGCTCCAAACCAGAGGACTGTGAGTACAATACTAGAAACAGCTTAGCATGCTATGCTATTTGAGTTTACGGAATCAGCCATCCGCCAAAGGGAGCCGAAGATGGCCTCAGATCCCAAGCTGCAGGCCTCATTGGTACAGAAATGTGCAACTATTTGCTGCAAACTGTATCCAGTTTGCTCAGCGGCAGCCAGCTGAGTCTCTTCCACGTCAAGGACGAGATACCCTGGCAAACATACCAAGTGGACACTGTCATTCTTCCCTGCCCTGCGTGCTATTTTTCTGAGGGGTTCTATTATCTGCCTAACGAGGGAGCTGCCGATTACAAGCATACCCGCTCTCTGTAACTGTCTGGACTGGGCTGGGAAATTAGCCACTGGCCCAACAGCAGAGGCATTCCGTGCTCGCTGAGAAGTATTATCAGCACTGAGTAGCACCGTGTACCTGTTGCTAAGGCGTAGGGACACAACGGTGCGACCCATTAACTCTTTCACCTTCGACCTTGTGCCACACGCAAACACCACTGGGCACCTCTCACTCTTAGAGAGAGAGATGTTGCGTCATCAGGGGATTTCAACACCAACAAGGGTGTCGCAGGTCTCGCGACTGTTAAATTTACATAAAAACGTTACGGTAGGTCAGTAAACATATGTCAAGAGAGTAAAATACGCACCGTTCACTTACTCACTGCAATACGTATGAAAGAAGAACTAAACTAAATTACTATTTATATGACGAACTGATACAGCTACAGGCGTCCTCTCTGCTCAGTGACGCTGTGTTATTAGACGCTAAATGACGTTTAACCCCTGATAGATGTCATAGAGAATTTCTTACGTATGGAACTAGTGGTTAAGGTGGCGAGCGGTAATGCAGTGCCAGTGCTGAGATCAACTTCCAACACATTCACATTAACGAAATGGTTTAAACAAGTTTCACCAACCCTCCTTTACACATGACGCGAAGATAAGAAATGGCCACAACATACTTACTAATATCAGCTCGTTAATTATCCAGTTACATTCTGATGAGCTAATATTTCCTATTACTGAACTACGTTCCACTCGGTTCCCAAATAAAACAATGAAATGTTAGCAGAAATCACAGCAACGGAAAAAAAATCTCTACACCAGTTTTCACAACAAGAAAATCTAACAGTCACAAAAAATTAAACCAATCATATATTACAGAAACGATTTAGTTAGCTTTCTTTCCAAGATGTCGGTGACTCCTGGTTACTTACAATATAAAGTGGCCTTCCGTTAGTATCATCATTTCTCCTAAGTCACCATACACTTTACGGTACTTCGAACTATAAAATCACCGATCAGCCACCACTACTAGAAACTGCCTCTGTAAAGTCTCGCACATCTGCACTAAGCAACATTACTTGATTTCTCAAGTTGTATATTGTTGTAGAACCTCCATGACTGAGCAGTGGAACATGACGTTTTGTAGTTAACTATACCCAAACTATAATTTGTCTTACAACCATTCATTACAAATATATCTTGAGAAACCGATATACTCTCGAAATTAATCACTGTGTTCTTTATATCGTGGCTACTAATTTTGTATATGCGTGCGTGTGTGCATGCGCGCATGACTGTGTGCGCAAGTGTGTGTATGTGTGTATGTGTGTATGTGTGTGTGTGTGTGTGTGTGTGTGTGTGTGTGTGTGTGTGTGTGTGTGAAGAGTAAGAAAGTGATTACCGATTCTATGTGTCTAGATTTCCAGAAAGGTCTTGACACCATTCGTCACAAGATTATTGTCTCAGTTGCGCGACTGGATTGGGGTTTTCATGTTACAACGATCACTGTTCTAAGCAACTGACGGCACTCACTGAGTAAACCAGAAGAGACATGGGACTTTTCATAGCGAAGAGTTGTAGGGCGTCTGATGTTCGTGATGTATGCGAAGTGGAGAAAAATTGTGTCACGAAATTTTAACCCTGGATAGCTGATTCCTATGACCAGAATTATGTGAGATGACAACGCACAATTTTGAAGCTACAGAAACTTGGCACCACGCTCTCCGATTGGCCGCGGGATTGCCCTGTTGCCAGATGCTCTGGACAACGTATGACGGCGAATGCATTGCCTGTCGGAGATCGCGATGTATCCAAGACGGCCAGCACGCTCGGTGGTAGCGCGCCAGCCTTCCACTCTGGTGGTCTGAGGGCGAATCGGTCGGGGTCCCGACACATCCATTGTAGTTTCATGATAAGACATACCGGGAACAAATCCGTCAACAGCTGATAGTTCGCGTACAGAAAGTCTTTTACAAACTGTGTCGGTCCTGAAGAGGGCCTTTTTTGTAGCTAGGACATCGTTTACTAAAAGCAGGTGCTCGAACTGGCGACCCTCTGACGCGACACAAGCTTGGTAACTTCGAACAATGTTTTGCACAACTCTTTCAAGGATTCCTGGCATTGCCATGATGTGATTGGCGTCATATTGAATGCGATCCATTAATTCTTCTACGTTTCTAGGTGGTTCGCATCCGGGTGGGTAAACTAGATCCTTGAAGAATCCCCACAGGAAAATGTTTGGTAGCGTGAGGTCTGGTGATCGCGGCGGCCATGTCCTACTAGCACCTCTGCCAATCACCCAGCTGTCGAAGAGTTCATTTAAATATACGCGCACAATACGACAGTTACGTGCGGACGCCCCATCATGCTGCAACCACATGCGCATCCGTATGTCCAGTGGAACATCTTCCATCAGGCGAGGTAGGGTTTCTTGCTAAAAGTGAAGGTAATTCGCCCCTGTAAGTAGAGGAGGTAGACGGACCAGCCCAATCAGATGGTCTCCCACAATACCTGTCCAAATGTCGAGCGAAAATCGTTCCTAGTGTCCGTGGACGTACGTGACGTGGGGATTTCCCCTTGCCCAGTAATGAACGTTTCGAGTGTAGTGATGGCCATCCCGATGGGAGGGGCACTCGTCGGTAAACATCACAAGGACAGGGAAGTCGGGTTCCTGTGCAACCCGTTGCAGAAACCACCGGCAAAACCCTAGCCTGTGTTCATTGTCCACCACAGGATTTAGGTCTTGGACAGGGTGGAAACTAAATGGATGCTGGCCATCATCCCTCAGAACCTCCCAGACTAACCGATGAGTGACACCCATGTCGTGTTCAACCGCTCGAGTACTTGTCGTAGGCTGCTTCCTCGAAGCGCTCGAGAACAGTCTATCAAAATGCAGCATCTCGTCGTTTTCAAGTTTTTCCAGCATCGCCATGATATCCCGCTAACGAGAATGTTTAGCCAGGTAGCTGGTGAATTGCTGTAAATGTTTGCGAGTGTGGGTGGTGTCTTGCTGGGTACCGTTCCTCATACAACCGTCGAGCTTCATGCGCACAACCATCGGCTAGTCCCCAAACAAAAACCATATTTCGTTGTTCGCCAAACGAATAGTGAGCCGCCATGCTTACTGTATGACGAAATCGCAGGTGACGTGTGTGTGCTCCGAAGCGAACCTTACGTGTGTATGTCTCGCGTGAAGTGAAGACAAACAACAAGACCTATTCCACTCTCGTGGTCGTGCGGTAGCATTCTCGCTTCCCACGCCCGGGTTCCCGGGTTCGATTCCCGGCGGGGTCAGGGATTTTCTCTGCCTCGTGATGGCTGGGTGTTGTGTGATGTCCTTAGGTTAGTTCGGTTTAAGTCGTTCTAAGTTCTAGGGGACTGATGACCATAGATGTTAAGTCCCATAGTGCTCAGAGCCAGCCAGCCAGCCACCTATTCCACACGTGTGCGTATCATGTTGTGGCAATGATGGGGCGAGGGACGTTTGTATGTGTGAACTGACCGCCATAGCGCTGCCCGTCAACTGACGAAGGACTACAGGAAATCCCACGGCCACACGGAGCTCGTGGCGCCAAGTTCCCGTAGTTTAAAAATGATGGGTTCTCGACCTACACAACACTAGTAATGTTGGTTCCTACTGGCCCCAGCTGTCCAGGGTTAATATTTCGTGACACAATTTCTTTTCACCCTGTATAAACCATTTAGGAGACAATCTGAGCAGCCCTCTTAGATTGCTTGCAGATAATACTGTCGTTCACCCATCTAGTTAAGCCATCAGAAGAGCAAAACAAATAGACGAAGCGATTAACCAAGATATATTTGTGGTTTTAAAGGGGACATTTGACTCTAAACAATAAAAAAAGTGTGATTTTATGCACGTGACTCTTGAAAGGAATCCATTAAATGTCGGTTACACGGAAAATCACACAAATCGAAAGGTTGTAAATTGAAAATAATCGTGAATCTGCAAAACGAATCGAGTCAACAGTTCCTTGGTTTTAAGTTATGGGCTCAGCAACGTTCCAATACCCAACCCGCACCGCTTAGTACCAAAATGACTTTAGTTCATATCTACTGAACATTGTTTGCAGTAACATAACATTCGTGTTTACCGGCAAAATTGACTTAGTCCAGTTAGTTTGACTGTCAGGTAACGATAATTATTACCAGATTGATGTATAGCTTTAAGTTGGTAAAATCTCTGTTACTTTTGCTTGTGTGGTTGAGTGAGATAAGTAAGTTGAAAACGAAAATGGTGTCTAATAGATGTGCTTTATGTATTGGTGTTGTTAAAAATGAACAAAATATTGAGCAAACAAGGAGGAAAGTAATTAAAATCGGTACAAAGTAGAAGAGAGATAAAATAAAACGTGCTAATGTTAAAGGCTTGGAGCACGTAAATCATGTAGGGAAGTTAGTTTCACCTACCCAAACAGAATCTGATAAGCAATTTGGATTTAATTTTCTTTCACAATATTGTTGTACACAGTATTCTTGTACACGTAGGTTATCAAGTTTGGAAATGGCATTAATAATGCAGACTCTTGTTTATAAAACATTGTCATATATTTCAGATACTGGTAGCAATGTTTCAAGTTGATTTCCGGAAATAGACCTATATCTCTGACGTCGATCTGTTGTAGAATTTTACAACATGTTTTTTGCTCGAGTATCATGTCGTTTTTGGAAACCCAGAATCTACTATGTAGGAACCAACATGGATTCCGGAAACAGCGATCGTGTGAGACCCAACTCGCTTTATTTGTTCATGAGACCCAGAAAATATTAGATACCGGCTCCCAGGTAGATGCTATTTTTCTTGACTTCCGGAAGGCGTTCCATACAGTTCCGCACTGTCGCCTGATAAACAAAGTAAGAGCCTACGGAATATCAGACCAGCTGTGTGGCTGGATTGAAGAGTTTTTAGCAAACAGAACACAGCATGTTGTTATCAATGGAGAGACGTCTACAGACGTTAAAGTAACCTCTGGCGTACCACAGGGGAGTGTTATGGGACCATTGCTTTTCACAATATCTATAAATGACCTAGTAGATAGTGTCGGAAGTTCCATGCGGCTTTTTGCGGATGATGCTGTAGTATACAGAGAAGTTGCAGCATTAGAAAATTGTAGCGAAATGCAGGAAGATCTGCAGCGGATAGGCACTTGGTGCAGGGAGTGGCAACTGACCCTTAACATAGACAAATGTAATGTATTGCGAATACATAGAAAGAAGGATCCTTTATTGTATGATTATATAATAGCGGAACAAACACTGGTAGCAGTTACTACTGTAAAATATCTGGGAGTATGCGTGCGGAACGATTTGAAGTGGAATGATCATATAAAATTAATTGTTGGTAAGGCGGGTACCAGGTTGAGATTCATTGGGAGAGTGCTTAGAAAATGTAGTCCATCAACAAAGGAGGTGGCTTACAAAACACTCGTTCGACCTATACTTGAGTATTGCTCATCAGTGTGGGATCCGTACCAGATCGGGTTGACGGAGGAGATAGAGAAGACCCAAAGAAGAGCGGCGCGTTTCGTCACAGGGTTATTTGGTAACCGTGATAGTGTTACGGAGATGTTGAACAAACTCAAGTGGCAGACTCTGCAAGAGAGGCGCTCTGCATCGCGGTGTAGCTTGCTCGCCAGGTTTTGAGAGGGTGCGTTTCTGGATGAGGTATGGAATATATTGCTTCCCCCTACTTATACCTCCCGAGGAGATCACGAATGTAAAATTAGAGAGATTGGAGCGCGCACGGAGGCTTCCAGACAGTCGTTCTTCCCGCGAACCATACGCGACTGGAACAGGAAAGGGAGGTAATGACAGTGGCACGTAAAGTGCCCTCCGCCACACACCGTTGGGTGGCTTGCGGAGTATAAATGTAGATGTAGATGTAGAATGCAGTGTTTGAAGCAGTTAATTACATCAAACATTTAGAAACCAAGAACTAGCAGGATGTGTTCTTACATGCACAAACTGAAAGTACTGCCACAAAAAGACGAAGAGGAAGGAAAGACGAACGTGGTACTAGGGCAGCTATGTTCAAGTATTATACTAAACATTTAGACAAGTGGGAAGAGGTACGTAAGAAAACCTTATTCAGCTCGTATTGTGTTACCGAATCGAGGATGAAGAGATTTTGTAAGCTGTTGTTTAATGGCAAGTCTCCTAAAGACCAAAGTGGAAAACACAAACCTGGAAACGCTAAAGAGGCTGATATACTTTCTTCAGTTTATGATCATCTTGCGCCATTTCCAATTAAACAAACCCACTATGGAAATAGAAATGTTTTCTAACGCATGAAATCATGATAGCAATGTTGTTACACTATTATCACCGAGTTTCAATAACAATTTCCTTTTGAAATCTGATAGACCTAGTACAGACACACGCACTACGTGTGAAGAATTGAATGCTAAAGTGAAAAGCAGCGCACTTAATGATTGGAATATACGTGTAGTTGCAGCAGAACTGCTAGTTCACCAACGTCGCAGCAAAAAGTTCTGCTTAACACTGGAAGATGCAGCCTAATTATGCACTGAGAGAGAGGGTTTTCTTGCTTTAACATTTGACTTCATGCGGAATGTATGCTTGCCGGAGATACCAGTTCCGGATATGTATTATTACCGTCAACTGACAGTTCCAGTTCTTTCTGTGCGTCGCATAAAAACTGACTCAGTAACATATACCATGAGGGGCAAGCTAAGATAGACTAAATGAGGTATGCAGATTTCTCCTCCATTTTTTCAGCACCTGTGTCTCATCTAGTATTAAAGAACGCTGGTTGTTTTGTGAATGCTGTCAAGGCCAGAATAAAAACAATATTCTCTGCAGGTCTCTAATGGCTATAAGTGCTAAGAGGCGTTTTTCGATCATCAGACTGCTTTTCCCTATCAGAGGACGCTCCTTTCTGCCAAATCCAAGGAACTTTGCAGTAGTGAAGCTACGACTGATGTGTGTGGAAAGACTGTACACAGTGAAGGACATATGTGATAACATACTTACCTTTAGTGCCAAAGGAAATCTTACAGTTACTATAGCTTAAGTTGAGGAGGTCTATGATTGCTATAACTGATGGTCAAATTTTTACAAAAGAAACGCCAATTCCATAGAAACGTCTGTTAAGGACGTTCTTAGAGATAAAAAGATATATGTCACTCATTCAAATTTTATGGAATCCTGATTTTCTGCAGAATGTATTGGAATGTGGCAAAACCATTCATAGAAAGAATAACTAAACATCCTTTCATCCTTGGGGCAACATATCCAAATATGTGTATGCATATTTTCCTGGATGATGCACTGTTACATAAGAAGCACAGCTGTAATTAAGTCCTTTTTCTTTAAAAGAAAATTTTAACATGAAGGGAGTACAAGACCATGCTTTTGTAATGACAGTTAATTGTAATTTCGATGGATGTAGCATATCATGCAATAATTTAGTGCAATATTAGCGTCAGTAAGATAATAGACAGTGTATTGTTGTATTTGAAAATATAGCTCTAGTGAATTAAGTCGTTTTGTAAATTCATGATTCAAATAAATACCTAGTGATTACAATCACTAGCAATTTAAATTGGAACAGTGACATAGTGACTTCGAACACTGCGTTTTAATGACACTACACTCGAAAGATCGATGAGATATAGCAAAGAAATTAGGCGCATTACAATTCTCCATCCGCATTGGTTAAAACCAGTCTTCGTTGTAATTTTAGTTTTTTAGTTTTCAACGGCGCGTTTCGCCTTATTTAAGCATCTTCAGGTTACCTACATAGAAAACAGAGAACAAATACATCTATTTATGAATCGCGATCGCGTTGTGCAGACTTGGGTAACCGAAAAGCATGTATAAACAGATCAGATACTGAAAGAGCGAATAACTTAATTTGATAATCCTTAGAAGAATCTTTTAGTCAGTGTAGCGAAAGGGCATCGTCGAATATATCAGGCCAACATCAACTTCGTTAAACTCAGTAAAAACTAGAAATGCAGAATAGTAAAATCATTACCTTTTCTAGATGGACGCGAGAGACACGAAGATCTGGATAACGCGTTCCCGTTCACAGGAGCGAGTAACAGAATACGAGGGGGGCTCAGATAGTAAGCATAATGCAAAAATTCTCCATCCTCATCTGACTAGTGATGCACAGTATACGTTCCTTGCCAGGTAGTATTAGTGGAGGACACTGAAAAGTCTACAAAAAATACGTTCGTTGTTTATTGTTGTAAATAGGAGAGACAGGGTCACGTATATGATGCGTGAGTTGGGATGGCAATCATTAAAACTAAGGAACTTTTCGTTGCGGCGAGTTCTTTTCACAGAATGTCAGTCACCAACGTTACCAGCTGAATGGGAAAATGTTTTGTTGACGCCCATCTGCATAGGGAGGAATAATCATTACAGTAATAAAAAAGAGAAATAAGAGCCAGCACGGAAGTGTTCGTTTTTATCTTGCGCTGTACGAGAGTGCACAGTAGAGAAATTGTCTGACGGTAGTTCGATGAATCCTCTGCCAAATACTTTGGTGTGAACTGGAGAGTACTCACGCAGATTTAAATGTACATTTAAACATATCCGTTTTAACAGTGTGCGGATGAGACACGCAGGGAGATGGGGAGATACAGAGAGAGAGACAGGCAGAGAGAGAGAGAGACAGAGAGAGAGAGAGATAGAGAGAGAGAGAGAGAGAAAGAAAGAAAGAAAGAAAGAGAGCTAAAGAGAGAGAGGGCAAGGGGGGGGGGGAGAGAATAGTTTGAAGTTCGGTTCTTGAGTTAAAGAATCACACTCTACATATTTGCTTTAGAGATTTGATAATGTTTGTGAGAGAGGCAGCAGCCTTTTCAGTAGTTGCAGGGGTAACAGTCTGGATGATTGACTGATCTGGCCTTGTAACACTAACCAAAACGGCCTTGCTGTTCTGGTACTGCGAACGGCTGAGAGCAAGGGGAAACTACAGCCGTAATTTTTCCCTAGGGCATGCAGCTTTACTGTATGATTCAATGATGATGATGTCCTCTTGGGAAAAATATTCCGGAGGTAAAATAGTCCCCCATTCGGATCTCCGGGCGGGGACTGCTCAAGAGGACGTCGTTATCAGGAGAAAGAAAAAGAAAACTGACGTTCTACGGATCGGAGCGTGGAATGTCAGATCCCTTCATCGGGCAGGTAGGTTAGAAAATTTAAAAAGGGAAATGGATAGGTTAAAGTTAGATATAGTGGGAATTAGTGAAGTTAGGTGGCAGGAGGAAAAAGACTTTTGCTCAGGTGAATACAGCGTTATAAATACCAAATCAAATAGGGGTAATGCAGGAGTAGGTTTAATAATGAATAAAAAAATAAGAGTGCGGGGAAGCTACTACAAGCAGCATATTGAACGCATTATTGTGGCCAAGATAGACATGAAGCACACGCCTACAACAGTAGTGCAAGTTTATGTGCCCACTAGCTCTGCAGATGACGAAGAAATTGATGAAATGTATGAAGAGATAAAAGAAATTATTCAGATAGTGAAGGGTGCGAAAATTTAATAGTCATGGGTGACTGGAATTCGATAGTAGGAGAAGGGAACAAAGTAAGTGAATATCGACTGGGGCTAAGATATGAGAGAGGAAGTCGCCTGGTAGAATTTTGCACAGAGCGTAACTTAATCATAGCTAACACTGGTTCAAGAATCATGAAAGAAGGCTGTATACATGGAAGAAGCCTGGAGATACTAAAAGGTTTCAGATAGATTATATAATGATGAGACAGAGATTTAGGAACCAGGTTTTAAACTGTAAAACATTTCCAGGGGCAAATGTGGACTCTGACCACAATCTATTGGTTATGAACTGTAGATCAAAAGTAAAAAAACTGCAAAAAGGTGGGAATTTAAGGAGATGCGACCTGGATAAACTGAAAGAACCAGAGGTAGTACAGAATTTCAGGGAGAGCATAAGGGAAAAATTGACAGGAATGGGGGAAAGAAATACAGTTGAAGAATAATGGGTAGCTTTGAGGAATGAAATAGTGAAGTCAGCAGAGGATCAAGTAGGTAAAAAGACGAGGGCTAGTAGAAATCCTTGGGTAACAGAAGAGGTACTGAATTTAATTGATGAAAGGAGTAAATACAAAAATGCAGTAAATGAAGCAGGCAAAAAAGAATACAAACGTCTCAAAAATGAGATCGACAGTAAAAGCAAAATGGCTAAGCAGTGATGGCTAGAGGACAAATGTAAGGATGTAGAGGCTTATCTCACTAGGGATAAGATAGATAGTGCCTACAGGAAAATTAACGAGACCTTTGGAGAAAAGAGAACCACTTGTATGAATATCCAGAGCTCAGATGGAAATACAGTTCTAAGTAAAGAAGGGAAAGCAGAAAGGTGGAAGGAGTATATAGAGGGCTATACAAGGGCGATGTACTTGAGGACAATATTATGGAAATGGTAGAGGATTTAGATGAAGATGAAATGGGAGATACGATACTGAGTGAAGTGTTTGACAGAGCACTGAAAGATCTGAGTCGGAATAAGGCCCCGGGAGTAGACAACATTCCATTAGAACTACTGAGAGCCTTGGCAGAGCCAGTCCTGACAAAACTCTACCATCTGGTGAGCAAGATGTATGAGACAGGCGGAATTCCCTCAGACTTCAAGACGAATATAATAATTCCAATCCCAAAGAAAGCAGGTGTTGACAGATGTGACAATTACCGAACTATCAGTTTAATAAGTCACAGTTGCAAAATACTAACACCAATTTTTTACAAACGAATGGAAAAACTGGTAGAAGCCGACCTCGGGGAAGATCAGTTTGGATTCGGTAGAAATGTTGGAACACGTGACGCAATACTGACCCTAAGACTTATCTTAGAAGAAAGATTAAGGAAAGGCAACCATAAATTTCTAGCATTTGTAGACTTAGAGGGAGCTTTTGACAATGTTGACTGGAATACTCTCTTTCAAATTCTGAATGTGGCAGGAGTAAAATACAGGGAGCGAAAGGCTATTTACAATTTGTACAGAAACCAGACGGCTGTTATAAGAGTCGAGGGACATGAAAGGGAAGCAGAGGTTGGGAAGGGAGTGAGACAGGGTTGTAGCCTCTCCCCGATGTTATTCAACCTGTATATTGAGCGAGCAGTAAAGGAAACAAAAGAGAAGTTCGGAGTAGGTATTAAAATCCATGGAGAATAAATAAAAACTTTGAGGTTCGCCGATGACAGAGCAGTTGAACGGAATGGACAGCGTTTTGAAAGGAGGTTATAAGATGAACATCAACAAAAGCAAAACGAGTTTAATGGAATGTTGTCGAATTGATTCCGGTGATGCTGAAGGAATTAGATTAGGAAATGAAACACTTAAACTAGTAGATGAGTTTTGCTATTTGGAGAGGAAAATAACTGATGATGGTCGAAGTAGAGAGGATATAAAATGTAGACTGACAATGGCAAGAAAAGCGTTTTGTAAAAAGAAAAATTTGTTAACATCGAGTATAGATTTAAATGTCAGGAAGTCGTTTCTGAAAGTATTTGTATGGAGCGTAGCCATGTTTGGAAGTGAAACATGGACGATAAATAGTTCGGACAAGAAGAGAATAGAAGCTTTCGAAATGTGGTGCTACAGAAGAATGCTGAAGAATAGATGGATAGATCACGTAACTAATGAGTAGGTATTGAACAGAATTGGGGAGAAGAGGAGCTTGTGGCACAACTTGACTAGAAGAAGGGACCGGTTGGTAGGACATGTTCTGAGGCATCAAGGGATCACCAATTTAGTATTGGAGGGCAGCGTGGAGGATAAAAATCGTAGAATGAGACTAAGAGATGAATACACTAAGCAGATTCAGAAGGATGTAGGCTGCAGTAGGTACTGGGGGATGAAGATGCTTGCACAGGATAGAGTAGCATGGAGAGTTTCATGAAACCAGTCTCAGGACTGAAGACCACAACAACAACAACAACAACAACAATGTTTGTGACGTAATACACCCTACCTTTCGGTACTGTCTGAATATGAGAAATACTTGAATTACAGTGAACTCTATATGCAATGAGGCGAATTATTTCCTTACTCTAACTTTCGATTGAATAGATTGGTTAAATATTCTCCTATGTCTCCCTGTCTCATCTTTGAAGTTAATACGCGTGCTGAAACAATAAAAAACTACACATTTTCAGATTACCAGTCTACTTCCCTACCCACTACGCAAAGAGGATTTTGAGGCGTGAATGTTCTCGACATTCACACAACACCATATACTCGTGGCAGGGAATTTTTTGCTATTACTCTGGATTCCCGAATGTTCAAAGATATAATTTCCATTTACGAAAGGCGAACATAAACGATGTTTGCAAGAAACATGGTAGTATAATAGGACTTGTATTTTCAGTTATTTTCAGTCATACAGTTAAGCCTGAATTGCAGATAGTGACCGCTTACGAACGCTTTATTAAAGGTTTTGTGTCATCTCTGCTTCATATCTGTTGGTATCCAAGTCAATAATTCCCATACTTATACATCAGGCGTTCTGGAGAGCCCTCCAGCAGCCAACAGCCAGTCAGAAAAGTAATCTTTACAAACGAGGAACAGACACCAACACGGTCAATGTCGGATACCTCACGTTTCCTGAATAAATTACACTTCTTCTGTGTGAGGTCATGCTCCGGTCCGGTTTTTCTGCTGCTACTGCCAAATGGTTCAATTTTTTTGCCGTTTTGCGTGTATTGGCTCAATTTTATAGTTGTCGTGTGTACGTAGGGATTGGAACACTCCGGTTTCCGATCCCTAAATCTAAAAATAAAAGGCTTTCCAGCTACTCTTGACCACCTTTTCTTGTTGTGACTCATGTCAACTAAGAATCTCAGCAGCACAGATCTATAGATGCAGTTCTCCATTATCAGAGATGAAAAACAGATATGCGGTATGATGTAGATATAGTTGATGTATTCAGGATGTTTGTTTTGACTTGGGACAACTAAATACCTCGAAAACGACGCACTGTACGAAAAAAATATTATTGGTGGAAAGTTAATATTAATAAAGGGGACATCCGCCTGTGCTACAACTCACCATCTCCTAACCACTCCTCCTACGTGATCGGCGTCAGTTTAGTATTTTCAAACCGCGAAAAAAATTTTACGGTTTACTCAAATCATTGTTTTCCATTCGGTGTAGATGGCACTCTAATCGACAAATACCAAATGTGACGTGTTCTGCAGTTAAAAGCCGCCACATCTGATTGTAAATTCCATTTCGATGAGATTGTAAAATTTTCAGTTTTAACGTTTAATATCTATTTTCGAAATTTACTTTAGTGTTGCGGATTTGATTGTGCAGTACAATACGGTTAGCCGTTTCAGCGTCTTATTCGAAAATACGTTTAGTGTGATCCAGGCACAACTACGCAGTTGTGATAGTTTTCTTTCGCATCGGGATGCTTCATGTCGGTGTTTCCACTTGATTCTCACCTTCGGGGTGCTTGATTTCTGTGAATCCCCTTGCCTCACACCTCTGAGGTGTTTGATTGCTGTGAGTCACCTTGCCTCTTGACATTAGTGTGCTTAATTTCGGTGAGTACCCATGAGAGGTGCGCTTGTTACCATCAGTTCATGGACTTCTAACTAACTACAATGGTTCTGATTTGTATTCCATCGGTAGCCTATGACACTACTGTTCGACTTCTTATACCGGCATGCAATTTACATAGTGATGACAAGGTTTATTTCTGACACAAGGCAGCCGCGTATATAACAGTACTGCGGTAGTAAATTTGCCAAATACGGCCTAGACTTCCAGTGGATGTTACCCCCTGAGAGGAGTTTAGAAGTTTCACCGAATTTGCCTAACGGATAATTGGTAACGAAACTAAATTTCGTAAGAACAGCTGTGTCAAAACGGACTTTTATTAAGTACTGTTCTGTGAAATGCAATGACTACACTCAAAGAGACAAATTACACAGTGGTTACTAGCAGTTGTCACTTCACCCGATATATGTTAGAAAAATGATTCTGATATAGCACTGATTTGGAATCCTGTATCCAAAAGTACTTGTAATTCAATACCATAAACATTAATGGGGATAATGGTTTGTTTAACTTTTCTGTGTTCCGTATTTTCCTGTTCTTCCCATAACAAATCTTGTTCGACCATTAGAGTTTCCCAATAAATGTTATCCACTGGCATTATCAGTATGTCCGGAGGCTCTTTCGGTTTTTTTATTTATATGTCTTTAGGGATCCTCAGTAATCCCTTTCCCGCTGTGAACTCGTCAGGAGATTCTTTTTGTATCGGAATTTCTAACTCATTCATGACAGTAAGTAGATCTTTTCCCAGTAGAGTATCATCAGGAGTCTCTTGCAAATCATACCCCAGCTCCTTATTATCCGGTGGCTCTTTTTTCTTTCGTTGAGTTTCAGTTTCTGGGTTTTCTTTTGAGAAGACTTCACTTATTCTTGCATACCCTCTTTCTGTAAACGTATACTCGTTTTTATCCACTCTCAAGAATTCATCCTCATCATCTGAATTATCGTTAATCTCTTCTTCACTCTCTGATTCATGTGAGAAAGGAACTTTTAGACATCTACATCTACATTTATACTCCGCAAGCCACCCAACGGTGTGTGGCGGAGGGCACTTTACGTGCCACTGTCATTACCTCCCTTTCCTGTTCCAGTCGCGTATGGTTCGCGGAAAGAACGACTGTCTGAAAGCCTCCGTGCGCCCTCTAATCTCTCTAATTTTACATTCGTGATCTCCTCGGGAGGTATAAGTAGGGGGAAGCAATATATTCGATACCTCATCCAGAAACGCACCCTCTCGAAACCTGGCGAGCAAGCTACACCGCGATGCAGAGCGCCTCTCTTCCAGAGTCTGCCACTTGAGTTTATTAAACATCTCCGTAACGCTATCACGGTTACCAAATAACCCTGTGACGAAACGCGCCGCTCTTCTTTGGATCTTCTCTATTTCTTCCGTCAACCCGATCTGGTACGGATCCCACACTGATGAGCAATACTCAAGTATAGGTCGAACGAGTGTTTTGTAAGCCACCTCCTTTGTTGATGGACTACATTTTCTAAGCGCTCTCCCAATGAATCTCAACCTGGTACCCGCCTTACCAACAATTAATTTTATATGATCATTCCACTTCAAATCGTTCCGCAAGCATACTCCCAGATATTTTACAGAAGTAACTGCTACCTGTTTTTGTTCCGCTATCATATAATCATACAATAAATGATCCTTCTTTCTATGTATTCGCAATACATTACATTTGTCTATGTTAAGGGACAGATGCCACTCCCTGTACCAAGTGCCTATCCGCTGCAGATCTTCCTGCATTTCTCTACAATTTTCTAATGCTGCGACTTCTCTGTATACTACAGCATCATCCGCAAAAAGCCGCATGGAACTTCCGACACTATCTACTAGGTCATTTATATACATTGTGAAAAGCAATGGTCCCATAACACTCCCCTGTGGCACGCCAGAGGTTACTTTAACGTCTGTAGACGTCTCTCCATTGATAACAACATGCTGTGTTCTGTTTGCTAAAAACTCTTCAATCCAGCCACACAGCTGGTCTGATATTCCGTAGGCTCTTACTTTGTTTATCAGGCGACAGTGCGGAACTGTATCGAACGCCTTCTGGAAGTAAAGAAAAATAGCATCTACCTGGGAGCCTGTATCTAATATTTTCTGGGTCTCATGAACAAATAAAGCGAGTTGGGTCTCACACGATCGCTGTTTCCGGAATCCATGTTGATTCCTACATAGTAGATTCTGGGTTTCCAAAATCGACATGATACTCGAGCAAAAAACATGTTCTAAAATTCTACAACAGATCGACCTCAGAGATATAGGTCTATAGTTTTGCACATCTGCTCGACGACCCTTCTTGAAGACTGGGACTACCTGTGCTCTTTTCCAATCATTAGGAACCCTCCGTTCCTCTAGAGACTTGCGGTACACGGCTGTTAGAAGGGGGGGCAAGTTCTTTCGCGTACTCTGTGTAGAATCGAATTGGTATACCGTCAGGTCCAGTGGACTTTCCTCTGTTGAGTGATTCCAGTTGCTTTTCTATTCCTTGGACACTTATTTCGATGTCAGCCATTTTTTCGTTTGTGCGAGGATTTAGAGAAGGAAACAGCTTTGGAAAAAGGTGTTTAGTATTTCAGCTTTACGCGTGTCATCCTCTGTTTCAATGCCATCATCATCCCGGAGTGTCTGGATATGCTGTTTCGAGCCACGTACTGACTTAACGTAAGACCAGAACTTCCTAGGATTTTCTGTCAAGTCGGTACATAGAATTTTACTTTCGAATTCACTGAACGCTTCACGCATAGCCCTCCTTACCCTAACTTTGACATCGTTTAGCTTCTGTTTGTCTGAGAGGTTTTGGCTGCGTTTAAACTTGGAGTGAAGCTCTCTTTGCTTTCGCAGTAGTTTTCTAACTTTGTTGTTGTACCACGGTGGGTTTTTCCCGTCCCTCACAGTTTGACTCGACACGTACCTGTCTAAAACGCATTTTACGATTGCCTTGAACTTTTTCCATAAACACTCAACATTGTCAGTGTCGGAACAGAAATTTTCGTTTTGATCTGTTAGGTAGTCTGAAATCTGCCTTCTATTACTCTTGCTAAACGGATAAACCTTCCTCCCTTTTTTTATATTCCTATTAACTTCCATATTCAGGGATGCTGCAACGGCCTTATGATCACTGATTCCCTGTTCTGCACTTAAAGAGTCGAAACGTTCGGGTCTGTTTGTTATCAGTAGTTCCAAGATGTTATCTCCACGAGTCGGTTCTCTGTTTAATTGCTCGAGGTAATTTTCGGATAGTGCACTCAGTATAATGTCACTCGATGCTCTGTCCCTACCACCCGTCCTAAACATCTGAGTGTCCCAGTCTATATCTGGTAAATTGAAATCCCCACCTAAGACTATAACATGCAGAGAAAATTTATGTGAAATGTATTCCAAATTTCCTCTCAGTTGTTCTGCCACTAATGCTGTTGAGTCGGGAGGTCGGTAAAAGGCGCCAATTATTAACCTAGCTCGGTTGTTGAGTGTAACCTCCACCCATAATAATTCACAGGAACTATCCACTTCTACTTCACTACAGGATAAACTACTACTAACAGCGACGAACACTCCACCACCGGTTGCATGCAATCTATCCTTTCTAAACACCGTCTGTACCTTTGTAAAAATTTCGGCAGAATTTATTTCCGGCTTAAGCCAGCTTTCTGTACATATAACGATTTCAGCTTCGGTGCTTTCTATCAGCGCTTGAAGTTCTGGTACTTTACCAACGCAGCTTCGACAGTTGACAATTACAATACCGATTGCTGCTTGGTCCCCGCATGTCCTGACTTTGCCCCGAACCCGTTGAGGCTGTTGCCCTTTCTGTACTTGCCCAAGACCATCTAACCTAAAAAACCGCCCAGCCCACGCCACACAACCCCTGCTACCCGTATAGCCGCTTGTTGCGTGTAGTGGACTCCTGACCTATCTAGCGGAACCCGAAACCCCACCACCCTATGGCGCAAGTCGAGGAATCTGCAGCCCACACCGTCGCAGAACCGTCTCAGCCTCTGATTCAGACCCTCCACTCGGCTCTGTACCAAAGGTCCGCAGTCAGTCCTGTCGATGATGCTGCAGATGGTGAGCTTTGCTTTCATCCCGCTAGCGAGACTGGCAGTCTTCACCAAATCAGATAGCCGTCGGAAGCCAGAGAGGATTTCCTCCGATCCATAGCGACACACATCATTGGTGCCGACATGAGCGACCACCTGCAGATGGGTGCACCCTGTACCCTTCGTGGCATCTGGAAGGACCCTTTCCACATCTGGAATGACTCCCCCCGGTATGCACACGGAGTGCACATTGGTTCTCTTCCCCTCTCTTGCTGCCATTTCCCTAAGGGGCCCCATTACACGCCTGACGTTGGAGCTCCCAACTACCAGTAAGCCCACCCTCTGCGACCGCCCGGATCTTGCAGACTGAGGGGCAACCTCTGGAACAGGACAAGCAGCCATGTCAGCCCGAAGATCAGTATCAGCCTGAGACAGAGCCTGAAACCGGTTCGTCAGACAAACTGGAGAGGCCTTCCGTTCAGCCCTCCGGAATGTCTTTCGCCCCCTGCTACACCTTGAGACGACCTCCCACTCTACCACAGGTGAGGGATCAGCCTCAATGCGGGCAGTATCCCGGGCAACCACAGTCGTAGTCCGATCGGGGGATGCGTGGGACGAGCTGGCCGTCCCCGACAAACCCCCATCCGGACCCCCCACAGTGATGCCCATTGGCATCATCATTTCATGTTTCATTAACTTCCGTTATCTGACTGTCCTTTACATAATGCAGTGGAATTTTGGTTACAGGCAAATTTTCGGTGTCACTTAGAATAACTTCAGCTTTAATTCATATTTAGTATAATTTTTATGCACTTCAGTATTTCGCATGCTGTGTTCTGACTCAATTTTCTTCCTCACTTTCACTACCAGTTAATTGGGCAAGATTATTGTAAATTTCTACTTTATTTACACTCTAGAGGATCTCATCCTCCGACTTATTTTTATTTATACTAGCCATTTCATTACTTTTCCCTTCATCTTCACCAATAATGACAACACGCGTATCTTCTGCAGTGCCTTTGTTTCCAATATTTACCTCTTTAATATTTGCTGCATGCGTATTTTGTTTTACCTTCTCTCTGCCTACAGATTCCGTCTCTACTTCTACTACTTCCTCCTTTGTAATATCATTGGCCGTATAGATATTTTCAGTTTCACTTATTTTATTCTACTCATCTTCGCCCTTTAACAACTCTTTCTTGCAAAATATGTCTTTCTTATTATGGCTATTAATCGACATACTCGAATTTTGTTTGGTTTCTGGGTCATAATCCGCCGAAACCTGTGTACTGAATTGTCTGATTCCATGCTTGCTATCCGCTGCAGCTAAATCGGCCGCATAACGGTCAGCTGCATGCTTATCAGGGTTCATTATGCTCTGCCGCATGGAGCACGAGAGCCTGCCTGTAAACTTTTCGCACGGGTATGACTCATACATATTACCATCTGTTACTCTACTCGTGTCATCCAGCCACGCAGTCTCATAGTTGCCTCTACGTTCGCTTTCATTACTTCGGTTATCTCGGTATGATTTCCTACATCTGGACCTCATATTATTATCAGCGTGGATCTGGCTCGTAATACACGTGGGCGCTAGTTTACCGTGTCATCCCTGTTTTGGAAATTTCGAGGTGCAAACCCTATGCCTCAGAATACAACACACCCACGTCCTCTACTTCTCTGTCCTGTACCTCGCTGTACTTTATTTACACGATATCTCTCATTTTCATGTCGTTCACTTTGATCAGGACTTTCTCTCATTGAATTATTATTAATTGGACGGGGTTCACAATTTCCCTTCTAATGGTCTTCAAATTCGACCCTCTCTAAGAACGGCGAGAGGCTTTTATTATTGCTTCCCACATACCTATTATAATCTTATGGGAGCTTCTTCCACAATTCCCGTACTATTTCTGATTCTGTCCGTCTAGATCTTAAATGAATCAGCTCTCGATACCAGGTCTCACACAATTCTTTCATAGAATGTCTGCGTCTAATATCGTACATCGTGGTCATTACAAATTAGCGCCACAGATAGTCTTGCTTCTGTTCGGATCAATTTTCTTTAACAAATTTCTGTTTAAATTCTTCAAAAGACATCCTATCTGTTTTCAAATTTAGCCCCCTTCTTTTAGCATCGCCTGCTAAGGCGCTAACCATTGCATTAATCTTTTCCTGATCTGCAAGGTATTCAGAAAAACTCCTTTCGCAGTTCTTTACAAAATCAGAAGGATGCCATCCACCATGTTTTTGGCAGGGTCTAACCTTTCTTTGCTTTCTAATAGTTTGCAACTGATCACTCTTTCGGTAACATTCGTGGGCCTTTCCTCTATTTTTCTTTCCAAGTCGCACACTTTGCCTTGGATTTGAGAAATGTGATGCTCGCACTTCTTTTCGCATGTAGTCATCTGTTTACATAATTCTTTTTCAGTTTCTATCACCGATCGTCTCACTTGAGCAAACTCGATGCAGCATTCGGTTAAAATTTCGGATTTAAGACCAAATATGTTTTGGGCAACTTTGGTTATTATTAAAGGCTCTACTCGGTCTTGAATCTTCATTATCTCTGTGTCAAATCTTTCATTAATGCCGTGTACAAGGTGGTTAACTGATCGTGACAGGGCCAAATATCTCACGAATTAAGCGTCAAACGAAAAAACTATAAAGAACGAAACTTGTCTAGCTTGAAGGGGGGAACCAGATGGCGCTATGGTTGGCCCGCTAGATGGCGCTGCCATAGGTCAAACGGATATCAACTGCGTTTTTTTAAATAGGAACTCCCATTTTTATTACATATTCGTGTAGTACGTAATGATATATGAATGTTTTAATTGGACCACTTTTTTTTGCTTTGTGATAGATGGCGCTGTAATAGTCACAAACATATGGCTCACAATTTTAGACGAACAGTTGGTAACAGGTAGGTTTTCTAAATTAAAATACAGAACGTAGGTACGTTTGAATGTTATACTTCGGTGTTCCAATGTGACACATGTACCTTTTTGAACTTATCATGCAGTCACAGCGTGATTACCTGTAAATACCACATTAATGCAATAAATGCTCAAAATGATCTCCGGCAACCTCAAGGCATTTGTCAATACGTGTAACGACATTCCTCTAAACAGCGAGTAGTTCGCCTTCCGTAATGTTCGCAAATGCATTGACAAGGCCCTGACGCACGTTGTCAGGCATTTTCGGTGGACCACAATAGCAAATACCCTTCAGCTTTCCCCACAGAAAGAAATCCTGGGACGTCAGATCCGATGAACGTGGGGGACATGGTATGGTGCTTCGACGACCAATCCACCTGTCATGAAATATGCTATTCAATACCGCTTCAACCACATGCGCGTCATGTGCCGGACATCCAACATGTTGGAAGTACATCACCATTCTGTTATGCAGTGAATCATCTTGTAGTAACATCGGTAGAACATTACGTATGATAACAGCATACATTGCACAATTTACATTTCCATCGATAAAATGGGGGCCTGTTATCCTTCCTCCCATAATGCCACATCATACATTAACCCGCCAATGTCGCTGATGTTCCACTTGTTGCAGCCATCGTGGATTTTCCGTTGCGCATTAGGGCATATCATGCCGGTTTACGTTACGTTCTTGGTAAATGACGCTTCGTCGCTACATAGAACGCGTGCAAAAAATCTGTCATTGTCCCGTAATTTCACTTGTGCCCAGAGGCAGAACTGTACACGACGTTCAAAGTCGTCGCCATACAGTCACTGGTGCATAGAAATATGGTATGGGTGCAATCGATGTTGATGTAGCATTCTCAACACCGACGTTTTTGAGATTCCCGATTCTCGCGCAGTTTGTCTGCTACTGATGTACGGATTAGCAGCGACAGCAGCTAAAACACCTACATGGGCATCATCATTTGTTACAGGTCGTGGCTGACATTTCGCATGTGGCTGAACACTTCTTGTTTCCTTAAATAACGTAACTATCCGGCGAACGATCCGGACACTTGTACGATGTCGTCCAGGATACCGAGCGACATACATAGCACACGCCCGTTGGGCATTTTGATCACAATAGCCATACATAAACTCGAAATCGATCTTTTCCGCAATTTGTAAACCGTCCATTTCAACACACGTAATGTACCACGAAGCAAATACCGTCCGCACTGGCGGAATGTTACGTAATACCACCTACTTATACGTTTGTGACTATTACAGCGCCATTTATCACAAAGCGAAAAAAGTGGCCCAACTAAAACATTCATATTTCTTTACATGCTACACGAATATGTAATAAATAATGGGGGTTCCTATTTTAGAAAAACGCATTTGATATCCGTTTGACCTATGGCAGCGCCATCTAGCGGGCCAATCATAACACCATCTGGTTTCCCCCTTCTAGGTAGACGTGTTTCGTTCTAGGTTCTTTGTAGTTCTTTCGTTTGATGCTCATTTCATGAGATATTTGGCCCGGTCACAATCAATGGACCACCTTGTATTTGTCCTTGTACATTGGCAATATTACCATTGATAACATTAATTTCACTTTTTAAATCCTTGACAGCGTTACTCACATCACCTACTCTCGAATTTACTTCCTCAATTTGTTTACCAAATTTGGTCCCTTTCATATCAATTTGCTGATCCTGCTCTGCAATTTGTGCATTTATTTGTTGACGTTGTGCTGAAAACTGCGCGACTAACATTTTTAACAGTTCTGTCCTATTTGGCGATTTTTCCCTTTGCTATCCTGATAAGTCTTTATTTTTAAATATTACTTCTCGTAACTCTCACACTTCTCTTTTGACCTTTGGCCAATCAAACATATCCATTGACTCGTCAATACATCGACTATCTTTACTCACGTCCTCTTCCCTACTTTGTTTTGTTTGTGATACATTTATTATTTTGATTTGCTCATTTACATATGTGTGGTATTCTGTGTAGGCTTGCTGGCATCTTGTGGGGCCATCTATTGGTAGATCTAGTGAACTGCTGCTATCTAACGCACTCTTTGCTGCCTCGTCCCGTCCGTCTTGACCTATTTTCGTTCTATTGTCCATCTTTGATATTCTGTTGCAAATTGGTAACTTTATCTGTCTGTTCTAGGAAAATTTCTATCTATACTTTCTTCTAATATTTTGCAGATTCGTGCTGCTGGACGTTTCTTACTCGTTCTACCTTTGTTTTACTCCTAATAATACTATTTTTTGCTGCCTCTTATAGAAAAACGAACGTCCTGTCACGCGCTGCCGCGTATAACACTACAGCTCCACTTGTTGTACCGGCATGCAGTTTACCTAGAGACGACAAGGTTTATTTCTGTCACAAGGCAGCCACGTGTAACAGTAATGCAGTAGTAAATTTGCCTGATATGGCCTAGACTTGCAGTGGATGTTACCCTCTGAGAGGAGATTAGTTTGACCGAGTTTCCATAAATTGGTAACGAACCCTAATTTCGTAAGAACAGCTGTGGGTAGTTAACAGAAAGAAAATAATTTTGCAAAAAGTAGCAGTAACTGATTACTGTTAATTGAAATAGCTATACGGTCACCAGACTAATTACACATAATAATGTAAAAGTATTATTTATAAAAAAGCTTTTTGTGCTAATTGAAAACGAACTTTCATTAAATACTGTTCTGTGTAGTGCAATGACTACACTCAAATGGACAATTTACACAGTTGTTAGCAGCAGTTGTCACTTTACCAGTTAAGCAGTCCTAGATTTGCAAATGAGCCCTTTCCCTTGTTTAATTTAATCATTACTTTTGCGTTTAACTGATATATATAGCCTAGACGTGTTCTTCACAAACATCACAGGACCAGACATCACATAATAATAGTGAAGTAAAATTAATACTCAAATTTAATATACAAAAGTAATAAGGAGACACGGCATACAAACCTTCTACCTTTGCTTCTCAGTAATCACTTCGAGATTCATTAACCAGAAACCTACTAATCTGATTTATCCTTTTTATTATGGTGAAAAAGAAATGTAGTCCCACAAACTATCCCTTTCATTGCAACAACGAAGCTATACACACTTTCAAAATTATCTAGCATTAGGCTAGAGTTGGAAGACTCCTTCATTTGGGACCATTAATTTTGTACTATTTTAACAATATTTACCCTGACAAAACCTCTACAAAATCAGAGATAATCTCCAGTAAACTTTTACTTTAAACAACCTCAAGACAAAGTGTTTTATGATACCACTTGCGAAACAAGTAGTTTTTGGAAACAACTTTAAAGCAGCAAACATTAGAGCACTTTTGTTTTCCAAGTAATACTCTTTCCTAATCTGATATTCAAGTTCATTTTCCAGTTAAGTTTCAGAATACTCATACATAAATAGTCTCCTTTATATGTACGAAAAATATGTAAATTTTACCCTGCACATTAAGAGTACTGGCATAACTTTGCGACACATCAATAAAATGCACTCTAAAACTGTTAATGCTTTTTATGCAAAGGACACAATCGGATTTCATCTCTTAAAGGAGAGGATCCTACTTGGATAAGTGCATAGTATGGACACATTGTTCAAACACATTTTGAACATTTGGATTATATTTTCACAGAACCAAACACAACATTAGTGGTTCATACAGTAACACAGTTCAGATCTTTCGCATTTGTGCCGAAGTGGTTGCGCAATCGTGGTGGCGATCATGTGGCGGCTAGGTTGTCTTCCCATTGGCAATAATTAGCTCTATTTACCTCTTCTTGGCGTTGTTAACATCATTTTTAGAGCTTTTCCCAAATCGAGATCACCCTTTTACAGCTGGGTATTAAATCCGAGGCCATTCCATTCCAGTTGCAATACTGTAAGTCTCACTTGGCACCTGCGCTGTTTACTCGTCAGTTACTTGCTACCGACTAGCTACCGTGCTCTCTCACTTTTTACCCACACTGAGCACCACATCCACCTTTTCCTAGCGCGCCAGCTCAATTCCGTTGCAGAGGGCAACTACTTTGGGTTTCTCTTAATACAATACAAATTCTCTATGTATGAACCAGTTATTACACAGTTACTAGCAAACCTAATTTAAAAAATCTCATTATTTAAACATATTAAGAAGTCAACACAATTATACATGATGAAATACCACTTCCTTCCAAATAATACAAAGAACTTAACTTGAAAAGAGTAAACATGTCCACTACCTTTCCACGTCCTTACAGTAGATCAAAGACATTTCATAATAAAGAATATAGGCTACACTTGACATTATACAGGATTAATCAGTACAAGTTATTAACAATATTGGTTGTAGTGTTGCAAGCCGCGTAGCCGCTAGAGAGGATTTGTGGCCGTGCGGTTCTAGGCATTACAGTCTGGAACCGAGCGACCGCTACGGTCGCAGGTTCGAATCCTGCCTCGGGCATGGATGTGTGTGATGTCCTTAGGTTAGTTAGGTTTAAATAGTTCTAAGTTCTAGGCGACTGATGACCTCAGAAGTTAAGTCGCATAGTGATCAGAGCCAGAGACGATTTATAGCGGTTGTATGGAAAGACACACTGAAATCAGTCACCCTGATGATGGTGCTCGAGGGCGGCACCGAAATCAAGCTTTCCGATGGTTTGCAGACTCACCACAATCAACGACATAGGGAACAGAAAACTACATTACCACAGAAGTAGATCATTTGTCAAAATTTCAGTATCTAGATATATTATCTGAACTGTACAATCACATTTGCGACACTAAGGTAACGTTTGAACATCATTATCAAACATTACACCACAGAACTTTAAATTTAGATCATACATGAAATGTAGAATCAAATGCGTCGGGTCTTACGAGCCAAAACTGGCACCCTTCTTTAACGTAGCAAATTATTACAAAATTATTACGAGTTGTCAATTAGCTTCGAAAACGTAGCTTACCCTGGAGCCGGGAGTAAGGAGATGTTGATTCTCACTATCGAACAGCTGACGCTGGCTACTGAGCCCAACGAGCGGTGTACTTGCTTGACACTGCGTGCGATTCGTTACACATATCTTCTATGAATCTGAAGGAGTATAACTAAATATTAATCTATCTTTTTCATACTTAGTGTGCCAAATTCTATGGATAACAGAACCATACTGCTAAAATTTCAAGTCAATAACTTCAGTACTTTCGGAGATATAAATTTTTACCTAAGACACATAATAACAGCGCTGACACTGTGAAACATAGTTAGGTAATGTAATTTATTCATCTATAGTATCAATTGAAACTACAACCAAGAGGATAGGTACATACAATCTAAATTTCTGGAATTCTGTTTGGTTTCATTTTCAGAGATTCCTGACGTAATTGACAGTACCATGGAAAATTATTATTTCATTTCGTTTTGGTTGTATGAGTGTTTTCGAGAGACTCTGAGAGCGAATGGAGGACCTACGTAAAGTGAGAGTGTGATATTTTACTAAAACTATTTAAATGTAAGTGTTGGAGAGTTCTTGAATAAGGGAATTCGTGGCGTATGACCGAATGAGCTTGATTTTGTAAAGGGTTGCCAGAAGGGCAGTAATTTATTTTGTGGGAAGGAATCGTATTTTGTTTTCATTAACTTCTATCCAGTTTCGGAATGACGAGATTTCGACTCTATGTTACGTGTGGTAATCAGATTGGCTGACATTAGAAATACCACGAGTATTTAGGAAACATGTGGTAAGTTCCTATAGGACCAAACTGCTGAGGTCATCGGTACTAAGGACAAAATGCTAAACCGTTTTTATGGTCTTCGGCAAGAAATAGCAGATTTTATGGCTGTCAATGGAATTATTGGCTGAAAGGAATAATCCCCAATGTATTTGAGATTTAGCATTCCTAATTGACATCATAACTCATTTAAATGACTTAAATTAAAAACTCTGTAAACAAGGGCAGTTAATTCATGAATTATACAGCCATCTGAAACCTTTTCAGACAAAGATGCGCCTGTGGGAAGTGCAGAAAAAGTGATTATGTTACTTACGATGAGCTGAAATCATTATTAGTGCAATTTACCAGAAAGTTTTCTGATTCCAGGAATGCAGACAGCATGTTTGCTATATTTGCTAACCCACTCACATGTGATATAGAAAAGGCCCCAAGAATCTTCAAATGCAACTTATTGAGCTTCTGGAACTCTTGTCTTTAAAATCTAGTTTTGAAGAAGTTAACTTGGTCGAATTTTATAAAAATTATTTGACCAAAGAGAAATATTCGCAGCTGAAATCATTTGCGAGAAGGAAAATTTTATCTTTTCGGAAGCACATATAAGTGTGAACAAATTTTTTTCTCTGATGAAAACAAGTAAATGCAACAGATGTACAAGGCTGACAGACAAAAACCTGAAAAATACCTTAAGACACAGTATCAGTGACATAAATCTAAATGTCAACAACCTTCTGTTAAAAATTCAAACTCAGAGCTCACATTAATATGCTGTTGAATATTTTCTTAAATCAATAAATCATCGTAAATACATTTATTAAGGGTAACGTTTTAGCTTTCGTGATGGCTGATGGCAAATTCTTTGTATTCAGCGTACTGGATTTAATCAAAGTCGCCATGTTTTCATGGATTGCTGTGCAATCACATGATCTTGAAAAGTTTTACTTTCAGGTGTAAGTTATTATGATGCAATGAACCAAGAAGCCGAGTTAAAGTAGGGCGAGACAATAAATAAAAACATCTGAAGATGGGTGTCGTGTATTGACACAGTCACAGACGACAGAATTACACCTTATTCGCTGGTCAAACTGCTGTCAAGCCAGGTGAGTTTCCTTTCGGCTGTATGGCCGAGATTTTGTGTTTCACTATGTATGATAATATTTAAATCCTCTTGAAAAACTTTGGGGTGGGTCCAATCATGTTATCTGCAAACCTGCACGTCACGGATGTCTTCGAACTTTTACATTATTGATGCTGCTATTGCATCACATGAGTGCTCTCTTCTTACTAACAGTACAATCTGTAAGACCTCTGCTGTCACTGGTGTAAACAGTTTCGATCTTTTCGCACAGTGTAAACAACATACGATTTGTGCATACCATTAAAAATGATACAAATTTCACACGACAGGCAGGAGGCCCTCACAGGTTCAATTTTATTGTCAACACGTCAATATGATGACTGTCTGAAAGTGATTGTTATCTTATTGTTAATAATAGAAATATCGAGGAACAGTACTGGTTCCATCCTGATTATTCTCGGTATTACCAGCATGTACTGAGCTTGTGTGGACTATTACAATGAGGAGCCAGAGGAACTGTTACACCTGTTTTATATTGTGTAGGGCCCCCGCGAGCACTCAGAACTTCCGCAGCACAACGTGGCATGTCTGAAGTACTGCTGGAGGTAACAGACAACATGAATCCTGCAGGGCTGTCCATAAATACGTAAGAGTACGAGGGGCTGGAGATCTCTCCTGAACAGCACGTTGTAAGGCATGCCAGATGTGCTCAATATTGTCCATGTCTTGGGAGTTTGATGGGCAGCAGACGTGCTTCCTCTCAGATGAGTGTTCCTGGGGCCACTCGGTAGCAATTCCGGACGTGTGGGGTGTCACATTGTCCTGCTGGGATTGCCCAAGTCTGTCGCAATGCACAATGGATATGACTGGATGCAGGTTGTCAGACAGGATGCTTACGTTCGTGTCACCTATCAGAGTCGTATCTAGACATATAAGGTGTCCCATACTCTCCAACTCCACTCGTCCCACACCATTACAGAGCCTCCACTAGCTTGAACAGTCAGGTACATGGATTCATGAGGTTGTCTCCATACCAGTGCACGTCAATCCGCTCGATACAATTTGAAACGAGACTGGTCCGAACAGGCCGTATGTTTCTAGTTATAAACTATCAAATTTCGTTGTTAAAGGGCCCAGGAGAGGCGAAAAGCTTTGTATCGTGTAGTCATCAAGGGTACACGAGTTAGCCTTCGGCTCCGAAAGCCCATATCAATGATGTTTCATTGAATAGTTCGGGCGCTGACACTTGTTTATGGCCCAGCATTGAAATCTGCAGAAATTTGCAGAAGGGTTGCACTTGTGTCAGGTAGAACGATTCTCTTCAGTCTTCGTTGGTCCTGTTCTGCAGGATCTTCTTCCGGCTGCAACGATGTCGGAGATTTGATGTTTTACCGCATTCCTGATATTCATCGTATACTCGTGAAATGGCCATGCGGGAAAATCCCCACTTCATCACTATTTCAGAGATGCTGTGTGCCGTCGCTCGCGCACCGAGTATAACACCACGTTCAAACTCAATTAAATCTTGATAACCTGCCATTTAGCAGCAATGACCGATCTAAAAACTACGCTAGACACTTGTTGTATATAGGAGTTGCCGAATGCAGCGCCGTATTCTGCCTGTTTACACATCTCTGTGTTTGAATTCGCATGGCTATACCAGTTTCTCTGCCGCTTCAGTGTATTACCAGTTTCACAAATCGCCATCTGTTCACATGTTTACAGTTCTTTCTCGTACACGTATTGCGTACACGTATTGGCAACTAATTCTTGTCCATTGTGGAGGTATTAGAACACTGCAGCTGTTGAAATTGTGGGTAATCTATAATGAATTAGCTGCAATCAGTTACTTTTGTAGGAATTTATTTCCGCATGACAACATTTCAGGATGCCTGGCATCCCATCTTCACATAATTTCATTTATTTACATGTCATTTGCATAGTTTCTGTACTAATGGTGTTGCAGAATTTTCCAATGGAAGTATTAAGCCAGCTGTTGACAAAAGTCACAGACAAAGACACACTCTGTGACTCACAAATAAATGAAAACGGGAGTATTGGTTGAATATAAACGGTCAGTGAACAGTACTATATTCGAATCATAGTTTGTTGGCGTAGCTTGTTGGGAAAGGAGTATCATTCATATCGGTCCGTTACCCTATAAACATTAACGTCACAGACTCATTAGTTTAAACTTTATTGTTAGGAGCACTGTTGTCACATCATGCGACAATGCGGCCCGCAAGATAAAATATGTATGTGAATCCGGCCTGCGTGGGTCACCAAACATTGCCCATGCCTAGTTTAAAGGATAGTGAGAGAGCAAACCACCGCGCCGCGCTTCCTACTTGTCAATTACAACGCCATATACGACGAATAGTAGAAGCCGAATGTGTCATAAAAAAATGGGGAGTTCCTAATCAAAAATACCAAGTTGACTCGTCCCAAGCAGGAGGGACAGTTAGGAAGTGCCCAGCTGTAGAACAGATAGGTGTCCCTACTATTAATATAATTTTTTCACGCGAAGCAGTCGTTTCCTGTGATGCTCTGTTTTGGAGATATGTAATAGTCTCATGTTCAATCAAATGCCCTGTATATGCAGGTCAGCAGCCGAAAATACGTGTATCAGAACGAAGGCTATATCGAATATGGCGTAATGTTGCATGGGCGTACTGATCTCCAAATCTTTGAGCAGGGTACACTCGCAAGTCCATGTTCTTATGACAGCGTACTCGTTTTTCATATGCCCTTTTTCAGGGGTGCATTTGGTCCTCACAGCATATTTGTGGACGACAATGCGCAACAGTATCGAACAGTGCAGATGGGAAGATCTAGGAACAAGTGGATATTCGGGTAATGGTATGGCGTGCACATTCCCTGAACTTAAATCCCATAGAGCGTGTTTCAGAGATTTGTGGAGAAATATTGCAGCTTGTCCACCTTAGTGGAGGAATTGGACCTCCTACTACAAGAACTCTTTAGCAAGCTTATGGCCAGCATGTGAGTACGTTGCAGAGAGAACTGTACATCTGTGCTGATCACACATCCTTTTAAGAACTATTGCCCCCATATAAGGATATTCACTTGAAAATAGCTTATAATCGAAATCATCTTATACCGATGCAAATAACAGTGATTGTAGAACAGCCAAGGATGAAAATGGAACTGCGTGCCAAACGAGTTGTCCAGCAGTAAATACTTCGTGCTACCCGCACGAAACGGAGGCGGGTCACTAGTATACCATACATATAGGTGGTAGCTCTATTTAGTTATCTTGTCTCTTTCGTGTGAAAAATCTATAGTTTCACTTGTCTGGTCACAAAGTGTCTTGTCATTTTCTATATGTGACAATCGTATTGTGTGGCGACGACATACCAGTAACTAACGAGTCTGATTACTGTGACCTAGTTAGTGTGTACAGCCATTTTATTCCTGGGCTCAGTCCACAGGGCTACCAGAAAATGTGTTGGTTTTGATGGGTATCACTGTTGTCATTATTCTGTTGTGGTGTTTTCAGAAGACGTTTTTGTTTTAGAGTACAACCATGGAATAAATTTCAAAATAAGTAAATCTCAAAAGGTACAGTGAAAACTAAAGACTTGTTGGGGCTGTGTGGGAGATCACAAACACTGATAATGTTAAGTTCTCCTGTTGAAACCAAATTATACTGCAAGGTACTTCAATTGCTCTTCTTATTCAAATAATTAAATTCTTACAGCTATGTTGGTGTTTCTAATGTATTATGCATTTACATAAAGGGTCTCGCAACATTTTCTTCAGTACAATTTGAAAGAGGTACAACGAAATATTACAGATCATGGGTGACTGGGCGCAATTTTTAGTAAGAAAGTTATCATTCCATTATACATGTAAAATGGAAAATAAAGCCGCTCCATCAGAAAAAAATTTGTCTTCTAAAATCCACATCTTTCGTAAACTCAGATTTCAGATCGTCTTTGCTTTATACATTTTCGCTCAAACAATGTGGCGTTTAATGTAGATTAAGGGCGCTTGTAATTTGGGTCGCGGTCTTCTCTATGTGATTACAGCCCAATTCTTGGCTACTTCGCGCTTGCTATTCCGCAAACGAGCCTGCGGAACGAGAAGAGATAATAAAGGTTACTCCGGGCTTACAACTTAATTAAACTGTCCCCTTGTGTAGAAAAGACGTTTCTTTACCGAAGATCTACGCCACAAAAGGAAGAGGAGAAAAATAGCCCGCAGATACGGATCATTATCTTTTCACTCTGGACCGGAATTAATATTGTGTTAGCCAAATTCAACTTTCCACAGTTTCACTGAAAACAATTAATGGGTGTCACAGTTTTGCAGTCGATTCTGAATGCAGAATGAAATACGGTTCTGCAAACCTCATTTCCTATCGTAATGAAATGAGGCCACAGTGGAGATTAAATGCGATATCGAATACGAAGAAAGAGCCCAGGCTAGTCAAAACCACAGACAAGTTTTGCATTACAGAAATCATAAAGTCTCCTTTAGAAGCTGCTGCCTCACATCTTTACAGTTCTGCACGGTTATCATCAGCACAATGCGTCAACTACAACGGTGGCAATGGATACTGTGAAAATTCCAGCCATTCCAGACGGTGAAGTGTCAGGAAAATCATTATAACACACGTCCTTCGAAGATTCCTAGACAGAAGTTAGCAGGCGATTCGTCAGAATCCATGTTCTTCATGCTGTCGCGCTTCACTAATTCCCACTACAATTAACTTCAGCCCATTCGTTTCTTTTTTTAAATTCTGTACATAACATGAAGTTTAAGGGATTTGGCATACCTCGCTCCGACCGTAGAACGCCAGTTTTGTTTCTCCTGACAACAACCTACTGACAAGTGAACATTCAAAAGTGTCAAAGAAAGATATTGATTAAAATTGTCGGTTGTGTATAGGGAGCAAAATGATGCAATGCGTATTTTTTGTTTATGCCGAACATTACTCTTAAGAGTAAAATATAACCCAAAAGGTAATTCGGATTATTTCATTTAGAGCAGCTGATATGTATTTAACGCGCTTAAACCGTACAAACTTGAGTAATAATTTCACATTTTGCAAATGGTTCAAATGGCTCTGAGCACTATGGGACTTTACATCTGAGGTCATCAGTCCCCTAGAACTTATAACTACTTAAACCTAACTAACCTAAGGACACCACACACATCCATGCCCGAGGCAGGATTCGAACCTGCGACCGCAGCGGTCGCGCGGTTCCAGACTGAAGCGCCTAGAACCGCTCGGCCACTTTGGCCGGCCTCACACATTGCAGAATATCCCCCCATTATTAATTAATTTGGAGAAATGAAACTTTTATTACAGGATAAATTAAACAAACTTTCATGTCACAATAATCCATGTATAGTGAAGCTGATTTTAGAATACCATTTTTGGAGAATAAGCTTTACACAATGAGCTGTGGGAGTATTTTTAACGTACTTCATTAAAATATCTAAACAGCCGTTATTATTCTAATTATTTATATTAATTACATTTGTTTCGTGTTGTAAATTGTTATTTTAAGTTGTATATTCATGACCTTTTGTTTTTTAATTTACCGTTTCACATACGTGAATTTTGTTCTTTATAAAAAATAATTCTTAGTAGCATATGTGACTTAAAAAAGTATGTTGTGAACAAAATTCAACGACAGTTAACGAAATTTGCATTTTTTTAAAGTTTTGTTTGTAGTGTTCATAAAGTACCCATCCTCTCTGTGCACAAATTACGGAAAATGCATTCGTAATGCCGAGAGTGTGCTAAAGGATATTTTCAAGTACTGGACTCTACATATATATCAGTATTTACTTAAAAAAATGATGTTAATAGAAGTTAACAATAATGAACGACATTTGATTTTTCATTTATCGTGGTGGGCACGACGTTCCCCCATCCCCCTTGGTAATACGCGTAATGGAGAATAAATTTATATTCATAAAGTTAAGCTGTGTAGTAGAACAGCATTTCTTCAGGAAATGTAGTTCCTGTCGTTGCTGTTCATTTTCAGCCATTCGGAATTTGTAAATTTGTGATAAGATCGTATGGGACCAAACTGCTGAAGTCATCGGTTCCTAAGCTTACACACTACTTAATCTAATTTAAACTAACTTACGCTAAAGACAACACACACACACCCATGCCCGAGGGACGGGGGGACTCAAACCTCCGACGGGGGGTGGGGGGGGGGGGAGGGGGCGAGGAGCCGCACGGACCGTGGCAAGGCGCCACAGACCGCTCGGGTTCCCCGCGCGGCCAGCCATTCGCTATATCAGCATAGAGAGAACATGTTGACTAACGGAAGAGGTTCAGATCTGTCAGTCATCCAGCTCAGGGCAGCTGAAAAGACTGCTGCCACTCTTCTGGCACCACATGCATTTCTGGCCTCTCCACAGATACCCCTCCCACCGAGGGAGATTCTCTGCACATCAGCAACGGTCCCATGCTTCTTTACATTCTATATACATTAGCAATATTAAAATATGGCGCAATGATACGATTATGAATAACATTACACCTCACAGTTCCTGCGAAGGACTAAAATGTTCTTTACGCGTTGCTTGGGATGACTTTGTTGTTGCCAAGAAATCGTTCCCCTGAATTAAGCTCATGAGACTCCTAGTGCATTTGGATGATTTATAGACCGAAAGTTAACTGAAAGCCATTGGTCGGTAAGTTCAAAATTTAGAGGGAAAAGATCATGTTCACAGCTCACATTACTTTACGACTTAACGAAAAACAGAATTCATTCATTATTCAACATCACTGTAACGGCACAATGGTTGTTTATTACTGAATAAAAATACGAAGGTTCGAGTCCTTAAAGAAACACTATCTCACGTTAAACATCGAAGAAACATCCGGAAAAGAAATCAAAATCCATTAGGCCTACGTTACATCCTGTCAAGAGTCAGCCTAGTGTTAATTGCGGAATGTGCAGGTGCACCATCATGCTGATACCACATACGTCGACGCGTTTCCAGTGGGACATTTTCGAGCAACGTTGCCAGATCATTCTGTAGAAACGCGATGTACGTTGCAGTGCTCTCCGATACACACGATCGAACAGCGGAGGAGTGGTACTCAAGCGTCAACTTTAGGTTACAATATCTCCGGATGTAATTAATATTTTACAATGCAACAAACGGCACTGATTACATATTTGTTTATATGTTCAGATGTGCTAACAAAACTAATGGGGTTCCATTTAAAAAATCGTAGGTTTGTGTTAAAAAACATACTTCCGTGCATTTTTGTATGGTTTGTATTAAACAATTACACTATCCCCTCTCCTCACGTTCGGTCTGTGGAATCGGTTCGTCAGTATTTGATGTGGTTTACGAAATATATCCAGCGGTAACGTTAGGTGACTCACTCTGTATATATTTGTCTTCCAATAGGACAAGTCCCAACACGTTTTCCCGTAAGTACAGCTATAGCGAGGCAGGTTTCTGGCCTACTGCCGTGCTAGGCTTATTCTCCACTCTTTCATTTTCTGTGCGATGTTCAGTTGTCTCATCAGGTCGCACAGTTCCTGGTTCTTTCTACGTCTCCACGTTTTCTCTTCGCGGATGGGTCCAGAGACTTTCCTCGGGATTTTACGTTCAAAGACCAGCAGTTGCTCTTCATCTTTTGGTGATGCTTAACGCCTCTGCTACATATAACAACAGCGGTAGTATCACTGCAATATAGACTTTAAGTTTGGTCTTAACTGACATATTTTTTGATGACAGTATATGCTTTACACTGAAATAATTGTTACACCCGTTAACAATACGTTGACTAATTTCTTAAATAGCTTATTATGCCTGTTGAACCAGGTGCAAAGGTATTTAAAGTTTTCCACTCTGGTTATATTCCATATTCCACCTAGGGGCTTCTCTGGATATTTCTCTCATTTCGGGCTGTTCCATATTAATCCTCAGTCCAGTCTTACTGGCAACCTCTGCGTAGTCCTCTATGGTTTCTGCCACCTGTTCCTCTGACTATGCTCTGGCTATAATGTCGCCTGCATATCTCAGTAGTTGTTCAAATGGTTCAAATGGCTCTAAGCACTATGGAACTTAACAAAAATATGTTCAAATGTATGTGAAATCTTATGGGACTTAACTGCTAAGGTCATCAGTCCCCTAGAACGACTTCAACCTAACTAACCTAAGGACATCACACACATCCATGCCCGAGGCAGGATTCGAACCTGCGATCGTAGCGGTCGTGCGGTTCCAGACTGAAGCGCCTAGAACCGCTCGGCTCTCAGTAGTTGTGTTCCTCCATTTAAAACTTCTAGTTTCACAAATCGAAATATTTTCAAGGTATTTGTCATACGCGAATATCATAAGTCCTGGTTTCAACACTTAGAAAATTTCAAACGTACATGTTCCCACTACTAGTCCTCAATGCCAAATGATCCCAGCTGCCTACGAGCAAGATAACTGCCAGGTACTTAAGCACTTGGTTTGTTGTGAGTCACGTTCATGTGTTTCCTTCTTCCCGAACATATTTAAAAATTATTAATTTTACGCTATATGACTGTGTTATTCACAAATTTACATGAATATTCCCTCAACTCTTCATTTGTATTCTTTATTTTTTGCTAAGACAAATATTATGTTCAATAATAGTGATTCTGTTACGGTGAACGGTACTAAAACTAAATCTAAAACGGGACAGTGTGTACTCGTCATTAGCGATCGCCTCTTAGTTTATGATATATGCCGGGCTTGCTCTGAAGTGAGACTGAAAGACATAGGAATTCCAGTCGACCAAGCCTTTAGAACAAATAACATTTCTCATGCCTGCCGGGTGAGGCATAAAGCAACTAGCGCAGAAAAAAATAGAACTGTGATCGGAGGTTCATGAGTCTATTCTCTATAAGGAAACAATTTTTTTTTCACTTTTTATGTTACAGTCGATATGTTGTTGTTGTAGTGTTCAGTTTGATGCATCTCTACATGCTACTCTATCCTGTGCAAGCTTCTTCATCTCCCAGTACCTACTGCAACCTACATCCTTCTAAATCTGTTTAGTGTATTCATCTCTTGGTCTCCCTCTACGACTTTTACCCTCCACGCCGCCCTCCTAAATAGTTTTCAATATACTGTATTTATTATTATTTTCATAAAAGGCACTAAAGGGGAGAACAAAGGAAAATTCGGAATTCCAAGTAAATTTCCAGATGGCACAGTAAGACACACAAGGGAACTTAGCATGTAGCAGTAGATGCTGTTATTATTTTACAGTTGACGAGTTCCACATGCTGGGTTGATATCGTGAAAACAGTAAAAGCATTAACTTTCTCGGCATCTTGCACCCAGTATAAGCGTCGCATTTTTACAATTACATGACTGTTTAAAATTACTATAGAAAGACAAACTCGGTTCAGACTCATAAAAGATTCTCTCTCGTCGCAGAGTTCGACAGGAAACAACACGTAACGATTCATTTCCCCAAATTTTGGCGACGATAGCTAGTGACATGAAGTGGAAAGTATTTTGATAGCATCTTCTCGGGACGTGATTCCTTTCTCTCTCTCCCTATGAGATAAGAACAGTTGAAGCATTTTGATCAAATTCCGTAACCGCTGGTAAGCATAAGACATCGCAAGGTCGCACTACATGAGTTCATTTGGAGGTAATCACTTTAATACTGCATGATGGAAATCTGTTTATCCTTGCCACGAGTTGATTAACTAACAAGTTTGTTGTAATGCACGTAGGGCTGTTGTAACCATCCCAGGTTTTGATGAAGTAATGACGACATTTCTATTTGTGCCGTGTACTTATTTATCCACCATTGTTTCAATCCTTGGTGAAATTTGTCGTTGACTTTCTTTTCATGTCCTTTAGGCAAATATTAATAAACACAGTATACTGAATATAATTTCGGTTTCTTTGCAATGCAACTGACGTAAAAATAGAAAATAAGAAGCTTATCCGTATGTGTAGTCAACCCAACGATACCCGTTCAGCACCGTTTCCACTGCGCCAACCGCCGCCTGGAATCAACGATTACATAAATGGCACATGCCTCACCTTACTTGCTCCAAAAGTGCTATTGTTTCTAAATGCTTGGCCATCTTGAGCTCACATTTCTGTCACTTTTATATTCCACAATTTGGAGGAAATCGATATGAAGGCTAGCTGCAGTTCGCTTGAAGATTACTTCATAACACTGCAGCTACTTTGAATGTTTTATGTGTGTTTTAGATGAAAATTCATGTCTCTCGGAACTGAAAGCACATTACGGCCTCTAAATTAAAATTTGTAATCTAAAATTATTTCTTGATATTGTTCTGCGAGATCTATACCCAGAAACTCAGATCGTGAAAATCGCATCAGGCATTATAAGGATAATAATAGTAAAATTCCATATTAGACACAAATTCCTTTACAATAAATAACTTATGAACTACTTTTCCGATCGATGGTGAGATTTTACTCACGCACTCCTCTTACTTTTTATTACAACCGTCTTACTGGCTTCTCAGTAGCTAGTCTGGTTCAGTCTTTATTGCACTTAGTCTTATTTAATATGTATTCTGGTCACTCAGTTCAGCCATAGCGGTTTCCTTCACTTTTCTCGCTAACTGCCACCGTGTGGGTTTTCCATGTTGTTGCCCCAGAACATAGGTTTCTCTTGGCTCTCTGTCATGCAGAAGTGGTATTTCTCATACTCATAGCGTTTTCTAATCACTGAGGCTCAGAAGTGTCGCCTTCTATTGATGACCCTGTCACACTCGTGCTGCTCTCTGAGCTCAGCCCCAGCATGCCCGCCACCGCTCGTATAGCTGTCAAAACACGCGCGCCAGCCGAGCCTCGCCCGTTTCTCCGTCACAAGAAGATGCGCATCCATAGCCAAATTATCTTTTGTTGAGATTCGCAGTTATTCTTATAGGGATTTACCCTCGCTTACTACATAATGGCTACCTCAATTTAGCGCAATTTCTGCATTACAGCCTGTTAACTTAGTATATGGGAAGGCGTCGAGGCTCAGAGACTGTAGGAGGATACTAGTTGACTTATACAAAATTTCTCGTTGGTATGATGAATGACAGCTAGCTCTGAATGTTGAAAAATGTAAGTTAGTACGGATTAGTACGGAAGAAACCGATAATGTCGGCATGCAGCATTAATAGTGCCCTGCTGGACACTATCACGTCGATCAAATATCTGAGTATAGCTTTTTAAAGCGATCTGAAATGGAACGAATATGTGAGGACTGTGGTAGGGAAGACGTATAGTGAGCTTCGATTATTTGGGAGAATTTTGGGAAAGTATGATTCATCTGTAAAGGAGGTCACATGTACGACGCTAGTTCGGTATATTCTTGAACACTGCTGAAGTACTTTGGATCCGAACTAGGTTGGATTGACGGAAGACATCGAGGCAATTTAGAAGAGGGCTGCTAGATTTGTTACTTTCATTTTTGAACAACACGCAAATATTACGGAGATGCATCGGAATCTCAAATGGGAGTCGTTGGAGGGAAGCTGACTTTCTTCTCGAGGAACACTACTGAGAAAATTTCGGGAATTAGCATTAGAAGCTTACTTCAGATTGATTCTAATGCCCCAACATATATTTCGCGCAAGGACCACTATAATAAGGTACTAGAAATTAGGGCTCATACTGATGCATATAGACAGTCGTTTTTCCCTCGTACTGTTTGCGAGTGGAACAAGATAAGAAATGACTAGTACCACGCACCATTCAGTGACTTGCGGAGTATGTACGTAAGTGTAGATCTTGTTATGAGCCTGCATATTTCAGTAACGCATTGACCGCTCACTTATATTTTAGGTGTGCAGCTGTCCAAAAGGGCCGTGTTCCAGTCCAGGTTGCTTGGTCATATTCGAGAAATGGGAGAGGAGAATGAAAAATTACGTCATGAACTCTCTCAAGCCCATGTTGAACTTCTAGAGCAGCAGAAATCAAAGCTGACAAAAAATTGGCTACGTTTATTCATTCATACGGCGCTGTTGCAGCTTCGCAAAATCCAAAGTTAAGTACAACACTTAAGATACAGAAATCATCAAACAAAGAAAAGAAATAAGTATACTCTTTCTTAGATCCATCGAAAACATGGATATGTCTGCAGCCCTTGTCGCAACAAGAACAGAAAATGTGACTCACTTGGTAAAGACTATGCACCTTACGCAATAGCTAGAACAGGCTATGGATCTATATAACATATAAGCAAACGTTGAGCGGTCAGCTCCATATCAAATCTAAGTAAAGCAAGTAATAGAAGACACGTTGCACAGGAAACGGAAGCACACATCCCCGCCGACAGTAGCCAGGAATTGACATCGTGCAATAGCGTGGCGTCAGCAACTTAGGATTATACTGCCAGGGAGTCGAGTGTAACATTATGAGAAAATTCCAGCACCAATCACTACAGAATTTAATGAGAAGCAGCATCTTTATTTCACCAATTTCATAGATGATATGGTACTACAGAAGGAATTAGAGACTGCAGTTGCAAAGGAACTTTGAAGACAATGCAATGGGTGTGAAATCATATGGGACTTAACTGCTAAGGTCATCAGTCACCAAGCTTACACACTACTTAACCTAAATTATGCTAAGGACAAACACACACTCCCATGCCCGAGGGAGGACTCGAACCTCTGCCGGGACCAGCCGCACAGTCCATGACTGCTGCGCCCAAGACCGCTCGGCTAATCCCGCGCGGCCTTAGAAGACAGTCTCTTAAATGGGTAAAAATGCCCATGATAAACGAACTTGAGCTGCTGCAATGTTGAGCAAATGAAGCTCAACACTCAGGAAACTTACACACAGACGGTATATATAACTCATAATGGCCTGTCCACAAGACGGGAACGTACTTTGACATCACGTGCTACATCATACTAGATGAGTTTCATTATCTTAATTCAAGAAGAAACTCTGTGGGGAACACCTGTATCAATCCAAGCTGTGGGGGCTGCTGACGTAAGAGATGTTACTGGTGCATCGACGCCTGCAATTCAAGGCTTACCCACTTGTCAGTTGCCAAAACCGCTTGCGTATCTACATCTAGCTCCTGCCAAAGGATATGACATCATGTCAGTGGTGTCATCAAAACGTCGACTCTGCACCTGCAGTAGCAACAGACACTCACGCAGCATCTACATCGTTTGCAGATCCTCTCCTGTTTTCTTGTGAAGTGGAGTGTGGTAATATTGATGAGCATAAGAATCACAGAACCGTAAAGTGCAGCGCAAATATCTTTCTATCAAACATAAAAAATACTTCTATCATTCGAGTCGCACTGCAAATGATACACGTTTATACATAGACAACATTTATGATAATTTCGGAGTTAATGTCAAGTTAAGTCTTTCCGAGGATCCCAGTGTACTGCAGTTTGCTCTTAGACATGTTATTAGAATTGCGCATCCCTTTACGTATCTTACACCCGGGGCAATATATAGGATTCTTTTGAGAGTAAATAATCTTCCACCACGGTTTAAACCATTAAGTGACCTGCTTCGGCTGGCGTTCACGAGAAGAAATGAACCATTCGTCATTGACCATTTTTATAAAAGCCGATTGAGGTGGCCGAGCGGTTCCAGGCGCTACAGTCTGGAACTGCGCGACCGCTACGGTCGCAGGTTCGAATCTTGTCTCGGGCATGGATGTGTGTGATGTCCTTAGGTTAGTTAGGTTTAAGTAGTTCAAAGTTCTAGGGGACTGATGACCACAGCAGTTAAGTCCCATAGTGCTCAGAGCCATTTGAACCATTTTTTTATATAAAAGCATATGTACGTTTTTGTTTTCATCCATATTTGTTTACACTCGAAACACATAAAAGGGTACAGATGCTACAGATAAATGCTGGGCAAGGTAAACTAGCCATAATTGAATTAAGGAAATTAATTGACGAGCTGATTGTTGATATAAACTGTTTGCAAGAAACATACTGTAGAAACAATGGAGTCCCACATTTGTCTGCGGATATGTTAACCGTTATGGCCCACGATGAGTCAATGTATGCCATTGTGATTACAAGTAGCAAATTCACTGTGACTAAGGAAGCGCAGCTATGTGACAGGCACATGGTCACAGTAGGAAAGGACGCGCATACAAAGTGGATGTAGTAAGCATATACATGCAGTACTCTCATCCCACTGTACCTTATGTATATAAACTCAAGGCGGTCCATCTATATGGTCGAGGTGCGTGTCTCCTTGTGGCAACAGACGCGAATGTAAAATTCTCTTTGTGACACAGTAGGCAAACTGACGAAAGAGATGAAATACTAGAGTAAACAGTGCAGGAACTGGAACTCATTATTTTAAATCTAGAGGGCCAGTCGAATACATTCTAGGAACGAGCAGGTGTAGCCTCTAACATGGATGTCACTTTGGCAAACCGCATGGCAGCAGCTAAGACAAATAGTTGGCAAATACTCCAGTACTTAACGACCAATGACCATAATGCAGTTGTCACCGTATGGGAAAGTGGCAATAACAGACGGACACATGTGGAGGAAAGCATGACTGGGTTAGAGATCAGGGAAACGGAATGGGACGGGTTAGTTGTCTACATTGCAATATTTCCAATTCAATTGTTTCCGATACATGTAGGCTTGGGTGCACAGCTACTAAATAAATTCTTGCAAAGAGCATACGCCATGTATATCCCTACGAGAATCGAAAGTCAGGCTACAATCCTTCTGCAGCCCAGAACTTTCCACCCTGAGGTGAAGGGTAAGACCAAGAAGAAGAACTTACCAACGTGCTTTAGGGCAATGAGACCGTACTGGGAGGCTTCATCAATACGGGGCAATTATGTGCTACAAAACATTGCTTCAGGAAACTAAAAGCATACACTGGGAGACGTTTCTACGAAGGCAACTACAATTTGACATATGGGGAAGACAATATATGCTATCGACTGTAAAGTTTAAGGAACCTACTGTAATATCCACCATAGATATATGGCTCAATGACGGCTGGATGGAGGGAGTCAGCGGAGTATCTGATGACCACCCTACTTCCTGATGATAACACCAAAACAGATACAGAAATACAGGCACTGAAGTGCATTTGGTAACGAATACGACAATCAGATGGCGGTAATGCTCAAGAGGTAGTTGCTATAGTAACTTCCAAGCTCAAAACTGAAAACGCATCTGGTTCGGATAACATTTACGCTGAGGCCTTGCAGATTGTAAGTCCACTGATAATGTCATATTTGACAGAATTAATAAACAAGGCGTTACAAATAGGCAGGACTCTGATGATATGAAAAACAGTTATAACAGTCTGACCAAAAACAGAAGGATGAAGACCCGGCGTAACTGAAAAGCTATAGAACTAATTACTTATTAAACGTTCAGGAGTGTCTGCTCTGTGATCAATGGCAGGCGCACACGGAGTTCTCGGGTCTAAACAGGTATCAGTTCGGATTCAGTAAAGGGAAGTGTACGGATGATGTGGTTTACAGAGCTCTTCATATTGTTGAAAATTCGACAGCGAAGCATAAAATACCGCTCATGATCACCATCGCAGGCGGATTCGATAATCTTTGGTGACCTGCAATATTTTCTCGCATTCGAGATCTTGGTATCCCCAAATGTCTATATAAGAACTTTTTAGATTACTATAGTGGACGTGGCGTGAGTTACCAAGGGCTGTCCTCAAGGCTCCAGAAGTGGTCGATTGTTGTGGGATCTTAGTAATGAACCACTGTTACATCTGTTAGACGGGGCAGATGCTATCAAAGGGTTGTTGTACACACATATGACATCCTAGTAGTCGAGTCTGCAGACTCAACGGCGAGACTTGCGGAAAAAGGCCAATAAAATGCTTGTTCAGATGTGGCACTGGTCCAAGGGCAACAAACAGACTACAGCTGTTCACAAAACAACATATATGCACCTTAAGAGAAGACTTTCTCTTGCCAGAGATACCTCCCTGGAGCTTGACGCAATCCCTGTAAAACGCTGCTTTGTTTGTATATATTTAGGCGTTCTTTTGGACGTGAAAAGAAGCTTTCTATGACATGAAAAACCTATTTCTCAGAAAGCTGCTAAAATTATGCATAAACTTGCACGAGGTGTCAATGCTGACTATAGATTACCATTGCATGTGTGGTGTCACCGCCAGACACCACACTTGCTAGGTGGTAGTTTTATATCGGCTGCGGTCCATTAGTACATGTCGGACCCACGTGTCGCCACTGTGTGATAGCAGACCGAGCGCCACCACAAGGCAGGTCTCGAGATACGGAATAGCACTCGCCCCAGTTGTACGGACGACTTTGCTAGCGACTACACTGACGAAGCCTCGCTCCTTTGCCGAGCAGATAGTTAGAATAGCCTTCAGCTAAGTCAATGTCTACGACCTAGCAAGGCGCCATTAGTAACATTGCATGTATCTATGGAGTCTCACTTATATCGTCAATAGCGATGTACCAAGGATGGATTAAAGTTAAGTATTCCAGAAGCTACGTACTTTTCTCTATAGCATACATTACGTATCCTGTTACAGACCTATCTCTTGCCTGCGTGAACTAAACGCGTGCCTTTCGGCTACTTCCGTGGCGTGGCTGTCTTGCTACGCCACAACAGTTGGCGACGAGGCTGAAAAAAGGGTCTTGTTCTTTCTAATTGCTTACATTTACTTGTCATGGCTTCGCCGGATGTACTGTCCGAATTTTATCGCTTGCAGAATCAGCAGACGTAGGCGTTATTGGATGCCCTTGGACAGCTCGTCCAGGGTCAACGTGCACTGCAAAACGCCGCCGCTTCATCGCTACCGCAGCCACAACATGCAGTTGCACCCCCATTTCGTCCCTATGAACCAGCTAAGGAAACATGGATGGAGTGGTCACGCCAGTTTGGATTTCATCTCGCCGCCTACAGAATTCAATGTAACGGGCGGCAGCCTCATTTATTGGCGTGTGTAGGGGTGCAAACGTACCGTGTGGTAGTGAAATTATTTCCACGACGCGACGTAGCAACTCTGTCCTACGAAGAAATTTGGTCTGCTTTAGATGCCTATTTCAAGGAAACAGTTAATGTAGTTGCAAAAAGGTATACTTTCTTTCGTACGAAACGTACGGCCGGTCAGACTAATAGGGAGTGGGTTGCAACATTGCAAGGCCTTACTCGGGATTGTGCTTTTGAGTGTGAATGTGGACTCCCTTATTCAGATACAATGGTCCGTGATGCAATTGCACAGAACGCTTCTGATGTTCGTATACGGGAACAGATTTTGAAACTCGTCAATCCCTCCCTTCAACAAGTGATAGACATATTGGATAGACAAAACACGCTTGACTTTGCTCAGGAATCATTTGCAACTTCGCCAGCCATGTGTCACATTAACCAGCCCGCCGGGCGCGCTGCACGGACCGATAAACAGCCCTCGCGCTCGTCCGCGCAGCTGCCGCCTAGCTCTCCACGTGTGCCGCGCAAGCATACAAATGCAGTGAAATCATGCCCGCGGTGTGCTACTAGACATTCGCGTGACAATTGCCCGTCACGCCAAGCTATTTGTTTTTACTGTAATAAAAAAGGACATGTTCAAAGTGTTTGCCAGAAAAAGCTCAGATCAGACAACCACAACCATTCCAGGCCCTTTGCTTCGCGCCGGAATCGAACCAAGACTACTCAGGCTCGTGAACCTTCGCCCATGGACACTCATGTAGTTAATTCCACTTCGTCCAGTGCCACTGTCTCTAACAGTGACTGTGTTCGTCCCACAAATACTGTGGGTCGACGTCGCCGGAAATAATGTCAATTAGCAAGTGATGCTGTACCTGTATCAGTTCAAATTGCACGAGACAGTCGCTCCTGTCGTCAGCAGGAAAATAAACTTTTTGTAGATTTGGACTTTAATGGCAAGGTCATACCATTCCAGCTCGATACCGGAGCTGCTGATTCATTGATCAATCACGACACGTACCAACAACTGGGCAAACCTCCATTGCGTGCCACAAATGTTAAGTTAAATAGTTATTCAGGTCAGAATATCCCTGTGTTCGGACAGTGCAGCCTCCTTGCAACATATAAGGGACAAACAAAACTTGTGTCATTTTACGTTCTTCGTTCTTCTACTGCAGTGAACTTGTTTGGTTTAGATTTATTTCAATTGTTTAACTTGTCTATTGTAAATCAGGTCCTATCAGTGAATCAGACTGTGCCTTCTGCCAGTGTTTCTTGGCTATGTGAAGAATTTGCAGACATTTTTGCACTGGGCCTTGGTTGCGCTAAGCACTATGAAGCACATTAAGAACTGAAAGTAAACGCGCAACCGAAATTTTTCCGAGCGCGCAATGTTCCTCACGCATTGCGTGATGAAGTCGCAAGAACATTAAACGATTTAGAATCACAAGGTGTGAGTGAATGTGCCCAATGCCTCTTCCATTTCAGCTCCGCTTCATCGCTTACGCCGTACAGGTGTTCTGTTCGTCTGGACGACGGAATGCGAACGCGCCTTTCGCCAGTTGAAATCGGCGTTGCTTTCAAATACTTGCCTTACGCCATTCGATCCCCAGAAACCCCTTTTGTTGATGGTAGATGCATCGGATTTCGGGATCGGTGCTGTGCTTGCGCACAGAGATGGGCCGCATGATCGCCCTATTGCCTTTGCGTCCAAATTGCCCTCGTCTGTGCAAAGGAATTATTCACAGATAGAGAAAGAAGCTTTGGATCTCGTGTTTGGTGTTACTAAGTTCCATGATTTCTTGTATGGTCGTCACTTTACCATCATCACAGACCACAAACCTTTGACATCGCTTTTTCATGCGAACAAGCCTGTACCTCCGCGTACAGCGCAGAAATTCATTCGCTGGTCTATTTTCCTCTCGCAGTACCGCTACGATATCTTGTATCGGTCCACTGCCAAGCACGGAAACGCCGATGCGTTGTCCCGTTTGCCTGTAGCTGAGGATAGAGCATTCGATTCTCCCGAACTTGCTTGCATGTTCATTGATTCGGAAACCGATGAAGTGGCCGAATCGTTTCCGATTGATTTTCGTCGTGTAGCTACAGCCACAGCTGCTGACCCTGTCCTTGCTACCGTTTTGCGTTTTGTTGCTACGCAATGGCCTTTGTCAAAGTCTCGGATCGAGGATCCGTTGGTTCGCCGATTTTTTGCTCACAAGGAGAGACTTTTTGTTTGACGTGGTGTTTTGTTGTTGCGTTCAGATAATGATCAGTCCAGAGTCGTGGTCCAACGTTCGTTACAGTCCTCTGTTTTACGGCTTCTTCACTAAGGACATTGGGGTATAGTGCGAACGAAACAACTTGCTCGTCAGCACTGTACTTGGTTCGGAATCGATGCTGCGATTACGAATATGTGTTCTTCTTGCATGGCGTGTGCCGAACATCAATCCGCACCGCCGCGGAAAGTCTTTGCATGGCCAAAAGCCACTCCCCCTTGGCAACGCTTGCACATCGAATTTGCTGGTCCATTATGGAATGCTCGATGGTTGGTTGTGGTAGATGCCTTCAGTAATTTTCCTTTTGTTGTCCGGATGTCTTCCACGACGTCCTCTGCCACCATCAAAGCGTTGTCTGCTATCTTTTGCATTGAAGGTCTTCCGCAGACTATTGTTTCCGACTATGGCCCACAATTCATGTCCGCAGAATTTCAGTCATTCTGCCAGGCCAATGGTATTCAACATCTGACATCCGCGCCGTTTTCGCCTCAGTCAAACGGTGCCGCTGAACGATTGGTCCGCACTTTCAAGTCACAGATGTTGAAGTTGAAAGAGTCGCATTCTCGGGAGGACGCGTTGTTGCTCTTTTTGTCATCGTATCGCTCTCAGCCCCGAGATGGTCGCTCGCCGGCTGAGTTGCTCCACGGTCGTCCTCATCGAACCTTGATGTCTTTGCTGCACCCGCCGCATCAGGTTCCTGTGCAGCGGCAGACTTCTGCTTTTGCTCCAGGCGACGTTGTATTCTATCGCAACTATCGAGGTTCACGGCGTTGGCTCGCAGGGCGCATTCTTCGCTGCCTCGGCCGCGCGATGTATTTGGTTTTGGGGGCCTCTGGTGAGGTGCGTCGGCATCTCAATCAGTTGCGCCTCTGTCGTTGCACTGGTTCTGCCGCTCCCCGTCTGCTTTCAGCGACGGTGCCGTCCGGTCAGCGCCCTGGGGACCCATCTACTGGCTCACCTCATCCCCAGGTGTTACCGACGCTGCCTTCCATTTTGCCCCATGGCGACGCGCCGCCGCCGCCGCCGCCGCCGTCGCCGACGCCCGCATTAGACGCTTCGCTGCTGCCGCCGGGCGCCTCCCTGGGTCACGCGCCGCCGATCGCTTCCCGTGACCAGCCGTCCTCCGCCATGGAACTCTTGCCCGCTCCGGACCACATGACGTCATCGCGCGTCGGGTACCCCGACGCAATGGAGGTCGACCCTTCGGCCCCTCCTGTCTCTTTACGGGCGCATACACCGCATGTTGACGTGCACCCTGGACTAGGTTTTCAGGCGTTTCCTAGATCCCCTCGGACCGAATGGCCGGGTGCGGGTGGCACAGCCTCGCCTGTTGTTAGGCTCCCCACCTCATCGCATACGTCAACATGGGGTCCTCCCAACGGCGGGCGGAAGCCTTCTAACACGACCGCTCGCCGATTTGCTGGGGAGGAATGTGGTGTCACTGCCAGACACCACACTTGCTAGGTGGTAGTTTTAAATCGGCCGCGGTCCATTAGTACATGTCGGACCCGCGTGTCGCCACTGTGTGATCGCAGACCGAGCCCCACCACAAGGCAGGTCTCGAGATACGGAATAGCACTCGCCCCAGTTGTACGGACGACTTTGCTAGCGACTACACTGAGGAAGCCTCGCTCCTTTGCCGAGCAGATAGTTAGAATAGCCTTCAGCTAAGTCAATGGCTACGACCTAGCAAGGCGCCATTAGTAACATTGCATGTGTCTATGGAGTCTCACTTATATCGTCAATAGCGATGTACCAAGGATGGATTAAAGTTAAGTATTCCAGAAGCTACGTACTTTTCTTTATAGCATTCATTACGTATTCTGTTACAGACCTATCTCTTGCCTGCGTGAACTAAACGCGTGCCTTTCGGCTACTTCCGTGGCGTGGCTGTCTTGCTACGCCACAACAGCATGTTGTGCATCATACCACGAATTCATCTTGAACGCCATTGTGGGCTTCGCTGCCAGCGTATGGGTGCATCGCCCTCGAGTGGGCAACTGCAAAATAATACTGCGAGTAATTCAGCGGAGCGTACCTCTGACACTCACCGGTGTCTTTCGTACTACATCCATCGAGGAATTATTGATGATTCTGGGCCTATGTGCGATGGATATCGTGATACGCTATAGAGTAGCAATGTATAGGCTGGAGAGTGCACAATATGACCATGTGTGTGAATCACAGGCACTCACATTACTGATGAAAGACGTTTTCGAGCCTGGAAGACATATGAATGGCTGTCTGCCGGGGATACTATGTGCACTGAGACGCTGGTTTACAATATATTCCCAAGCATCATTAACAGGCTCAAACCGCGCGTCATCGCCCCTACTCGACGTATGGTGCACCTACGAACGGGTCACGGCCCATATCCCTAACATTTACATAGAGTGAGATGTAGTAACTCTCCAATATTTGAATGTTTTCAGTTGGCCCTGGTTTCAGGTAGAGAGAGATTGCAGACAGTTTTACTGCTACCCTCAACCAATTGTAGCTGACCAAACGTGTGAACTTCAGATAATATGATTTCAAATAGAATATCTAGAAGGCTGCTGCTTAAATTTCAGTCTATAAGATCAAGTGGACGCTCTGAATATTAAAATAACGTCAACAGCTCACAAGAAGTGATTCCCCAATTATACACTATGTGATCAAAAGTATCCGGGCAATCCCTAAAGCATAGGTTTTTCGTATTAGATGCATTGTGCTGCCACCTACTGCCAGGTACCCCATATTAGCGCCCTCAGTAGTCTTTAGACATCGTGAGTGGGGAGAATGAGGCGCTCTGCAGAATTCACGGATTTCGAACGTGATCAGGTGATTGCGTGTCACTTCTGTCATACATCTGTACGCGAGATATCCATACTCCTAAACATCCCTAGGTCCACTGTTTCTTATGTGATAGTGCAGTGGATACGTGAAGGGACATGTAAAGCACCCAAGCGTAAAGGCCGACGTCGTCTGTTGACTGACAGAGACCGCCCACAGTTGAAGAGGGTCGTAATGTGTAATAGGCAGACATCTATCCAGACCACCACACAGGAATTTCAAACTGCATAAGGATCCACTGCTATTACTATGACAGTTAGGTGGGAGGTCGTCTGTTGACTGACAGAGACCGCCCACAGTTGAAGAGGGTCGTAATGTGTAATAGGCAGACATCTATCCAGACCACCACACAGGAATTTCAAACTGCATCAGGATCCACTGCTATTACTATGACAGTTAGGTGGGAGGTGAGAACACTTGCACTTTTTAGTCTAGCGGTTGCTCATAAGCCACACATCAGGCCGGTAAATGCCAGATGACGCCTTTCTTGGTGTAAGGACCGTAGACATTGGACGATAACACAATGGAAAACCTTTGTGTGGAGTGACCAATCACGGTACACAATGTGGCGATCAGATGGCAGAGTGTGGGTAAGGAGAATGCCCTGTGAACGTCATCTGCCAGCGTGTTTAGTGCCAATAGTAAAATTCTGAGGCGGTGGTGTTACGGTGTGGTCGTGTTTTTCACGGAGGGGGCTTGCACCCCTTGTCGTTTTGCGTGATACTATCACAGCGCGGGCCTACACTGATTTTTTAAGCACCTTCTTGCTTCCCACTGTTGAAGAGCAATTAGAGGATTGATATTGCATCTTTCAACGCGATCGAGCACCTGTTCATAATGCACACCCTCTGGCGGTGTCGTTACATGACAATAACATCAATGTAATGGACTGGCTTGCACAGAGCTCCAACCTGAATCCTATAGAACATCATTGGGATATTTTGGAGAGCCGACTTCGTGCCAGGCCTCAGCGACCGACATCGATATCTCTCCTCAGTACAGCACCCCGTGAAGAATAGGCTTCCATTCCCCAATAAACCTTTCAGCACGTGATTGAACCTATGCCTGCGAGAGTGGAAGTTGTCATGAAGGCTAAGGGTGGGCCAACACCACACTGAATTCCAGCGTTAACGATTGAGGGCGCCACGAACTTGCAAGTAATTTTCAGCCAGGTTTCCGGCTATTTTTGATCACATAGACTAGGTAACGAAAGGGAGGTGTAAATTTAATTAAGAGAAACATTAAAATGCAGATGTACATAAATAATTAAGAAAAAATATTTTCTTAAAAAAATTCAAGGAGAGAATGAAAGAAAGAATGAATGAACGCAATGGTCACGAGCACAAGTATGCGTACACTCGAGAACTGCAGAGGCACGCAAAATACCACTGTGGAAATGTACAATAGTGTAGTAACATTAGAAGTAGATGTAGTTGTAGTTATTCAGCAATATTCGAGTTATTCCGAGGGTATCAGTGACGTATCTAGTAATGTAAGTTGGAAATCATTCACTTGGAACTTGGGTTATTTCCTTTCATTATTTGTTTCTTAATTTATCCTTATTTTCAACTCTCAGTTTTATTTCAGACTAATATTACAAATGGTTACTTTTAACATAATTTCTTACTATATACAAAATATAAATCGTTGTATGTTACCATGTTGATTAAATATGTACAACTAGTTTAGAGTTTCCAGATAACAGGTAAAAAATTCGTATCAATAAACTGAAACTGAAATTGAAAATTGCACCTGCAGACAACTGAGTTTTCTCCTACAGCTCTTCCTATATATAATAGATCATCATATGAAACGTCCCCTTTGAACAATTCTACATGACTGTGCTTAAACTGACACACAATATTTTGTTAGCGCAACGCAATCTGACTTTCAAAATTCCCTACAAAAGAATGGCCCTGACTAACATTAAACTATACCTTTCACAAATCACTTACCTCACAAAAATCTTCGCTGCTCAAGCTACTGCAATACAGCGAGCGCCACTACTGCCAGCTAAATAAAAGATTCAAACTATGGAAGGCACTAACTACTGATAGGGATAGTTAGCAAATGAAAGAAATTAATAGAGAACAAACAATGTATTTACCTTGATATCATCATATATAAATATAGCAGTTCATGACAAATTTCAAAACTCCGCCATCTCTCTCCCCACATCCACCACTGCTGGCGGCTCACCGCCAACCGTGCTTGTTCGTCCCAGTTCCAAATAGTATTTTTTCCAGTGAGAGAACAAAGTTAACGCAGAAATAGATCAAATAATTCGTTAGCAGCCATGGATAGGAATTTAGGATTTGCCTAGCTGTGACTATTCACCTGAAGCCATTAAATGTGTTGCTGCAGTGCTCAGTATAGCCGGTATTAGGTAAGGAAAATTACATTAAAGGCTCGCATTCCACACTCCATTCGTTGCCGATCTTACTGCTGTGACTCCATACAATCTCTTATTTACACTGTCATCACCTATGTCAGCGGTGGAGGGCCACATAACCGTCTAGTATCAGTTCTACACCTTGTACAGAATTCTAAAACGATTAGCGTGCCCTTTTAAGGACTGACTTACGTTATGACCGTCGACTTCAGGTTCTATAATATGAAAACAGTATAAGATAACCCCTATTGGGCAGCCTCGTGTAAATCAAGTTTTAGTTACAGAAATACGTAAAAGTGATAATAAAATCTTAAGGGATAGAGAAGAAGGATGTAATATGAAGTAACCAAATAAAGTGTTCGGTGCATGGTATAATCATAAAATGATTTCTCTTTGACAGAAGTAAATAAATTGAGCGGATGACAAATTTCCGAACATTTGTGAGTAACAACACAGACTTAACTGTATAGAATTTTATGGTGTTCTAAAAATTACTTTCATTACATATCTGTAGAGCACTGTTTGTACGGCACACTGTGAAAAGTTGATTGAAAGGTCTGAATCACGTTGAAAGACCGTGTCATACCTATTATGATCGGCAGGTTTGGTGTTCGTAAGTGAAATTAACTCCACTATAGATGATACTGGTAAGGAAGCCCATAATCATGCTAACATACTAGTACTTTGAATGTATCATGCTAATATACTAGTACTTTGACTGCAAGGATAGCGGTCTAAATAGGAAGTCCAAGTGTTTGCAGGATGCCTAGAGTTACAGTAGTCGCGGTAGGCTTTGTGTACACGTTTCATTCTCTAACCATAATGGTAGAGGAGGCTGTTAGAATTCTGACACATTGCGGAATGGAACAGTTAGGGTCCCAAATGAAAACATGGGGAATTGGAGCATCCTGTTCAGGCAGTTCCTTGACAGCGAAAAAAACTTCACGACAACATGGGTTAAAAACGGCATATGAGAAGTTTCTTAATTTAATTCTGGCTTAGTACGTCCCAGACAAAAATACCTAGTGAACCTGCAAGTGTATTTTTAATGTGTATGGGGAAGGAAGGTCGATGTCGTACACGACATGTACATACCACCAATGTAACTGTGTGTGGCAGCGGGCTACAGCGCTGCGTTCGTTACGTCACTATTGCCCATAAACTAGGAAAAGTCAACAGAGTGCTTCTGTGGCCAACTACCGTACTCACATGCCGTCCCATCTTCGCTGCACCCCGAGTGTATGACGCACTCATACAGTAAACTGAACACGCTGCGTGTCGGCTTCGTTGCAGGTTGCCCTTATGAACTGATTACTTTTGTATGCCACTTTGAATGTATAGGAGGTGTTAGGCTTCGAGTTCTCTGGACGGCATATCGCTCCGTTGCCTTAATATCTTGTATGTTTATTAGATTATGAGTTCGTTGTAAGAGGACGACTAACAAGTATTTTGGACATGAAAATTCTAAACTAGGTACTGTCTAATCGCTATTCCAGTAATATTTAGGAAAACACTACTAATTAAGATCAGAAAAAGATTACAAACGCTACCAAGGCATTTAAGCAATAGCGTACTCTTCTACTATGTGCTCCCTAGAACACAGTAGACTGTTACATCTGACATCTGCTATTTACTTTTTTCTCATTACATTCACTGGATGCCACAGTGCCTCACAGCAAAAGGAGTGTCGTACGACACTTTTGGGTTGGAGACCCGAGGTGTTGTTCAGCCGCCTGATCGAAGAGGCGTTCAAATGGTTGAAATGGCTCTAAACTCTATGGGACTTAACATCTGAGGTCATCAGTCCCCTAGAACTTAGAACTACTCAAACCTAACTAACCTAAGGACATCACACACATCCATGCCCGAGGCAGGATTCGAACCTGCGACCGTAGCAGCCGCGTGGTCCCGGACTGAAGCACCTAGAACCACTCGACCACAGCGGCCGGCTGAAGAGGCATTCATCCTCCAAGTATTGTGGTCCCTTTCTAGGCGGTGTGTGAGAGTTGTTTCTGATGTGTATATGTTGAGTGTAAGTGTTAATAAGCATTGAAATGTGGTGCTTCTTCTGTCGGAATTCGGGTAAGCCATGAACAGTGTCTGTATGGCCGAGGCGGTCAGTCTGCTTTCGGCAGGGCAGCGGCTCTGACGTCATGTTTACGTACGTGCCGCGTTAGTGCGCTCTCGGTGTTGTGGCTTACAGACGGCTCCGTGCAGCTTACTTCCTTCGACGCACCATGATTTTTTTTTTTTGTTTCCTTATTGCGATTTCATTACGGGGCAGGGGAGGGCTGCCTGTGGCACAATACGCCGGTATTCAGCAGAGTGAAGTCACACGCACAGGTTAAAAGTTTCGCCGCAATACTAAAACACTCCATAACAAAGACACTTTAAAACCACTATAAGAGGCGAAGCACATGATGAAGAATAAAACTGTTGACCGGCCGAGGGAGAGGTCTGAGAGGAGGGATAGATAGGGTAAGCAAGGTGCAGTGGGGGGGGGGGGGGGGGGTTCAAAATGGTTCAAATGGCTCTGAGCACTATGGGACTTAACAAATGTGGTCATCAGTCCCCTAGATCTTAGAACTACTCAAACCTAACTAACCTAAGGACATCACACAAATCCATGCCCGAGGCAGGATTCGAACCTGCGACCGTAGCAGTCGCGCGGTTCCGGACTGAGCGCCTAGAACCGCCAGACCACCACGGCCGGCGGGGGGGGGGGGGGGAGGTAAAAAGAATAGGGGTCAGGGAGCGAATCAAGGGGCAGGAGATGGGTGGTGAGGGAAATGGAAAGCGAAAACAAGACAGGAGGGAGTGCAGAGACACAGAAAGGGTGCACTGGAAAGAGAGGGGAGTGGAGGAGGGAGGAAAAGCTCAGAGGAAGGGAAGAGGAGGGGAGAGGGAGCCCTAAGGAGTGGGAGGGTTAGAGTTGGTAGGAAGGGTTGATGTGAGGGCAAAGCTCATTATCCGGGAGGATAGGTGCTTAAAGTAGCGTTGGGAAAGGAGATGGAGGATGTGGAGATGGAGAGAGAGTGGGACACAATGGTAAAGCAGCGGCAACAGGATTGGGGTGGAGAGGAAGGGGCTTCCCCAGAGGATGGGGGGAATCGAGTCAGCAGACGATGTACAGGGTACGGATGTGTTTGAGGAACAGAAGAAGGTGGGGTAAGGGGATGAGGTCGTAGATGATGTGTACGGGTGTTGGCAGGTGGATACGGAAGGTGAGGCAGAGTGCATGGGGTTCTAGGATTTGGAGGGTTGTGTAAAATCTTGGAGGGGCAGCGATCCAAGCAACACTGGCATAACAAACAAAGCGGTGGATCAGTGATTTGTAGGTGTGAAGGATTGGGGAAAGATGCAGTCCCCATGTCCTGCCAGACATAAATTTCAGTAGGTGGAGTCTATTGTGGGCTTTGTGTTGGATCGTAAAGAGATGGGGTGTCCAGGTGACGTGGCATTCAAGAGTGATGCTAAGGTACTCTAGGGTGGGAGTGAGACAGATAGGACGACCATAAATACACTCCTGGAAATTGAAATAAGAACACCGTGAATTCATAGTCCCAGGAAGGGGAAACTTTATTGACACATTCCTGGGGTCAGATACATCACATGATCACACTGACAGAACCACAGGCACATAGACACAGGCAACAGAGCATGCACAATCTCGGCACTAGTACAGTGTATATCCACCTTTCGCAGCAATGCAGGCTGCTATTCTCCCATGGAGACGATCGTAGAGATGCTGGATGTAGTCCTGTGGAACGGCTTGCCATGCCATTTCCACCTGGCGCCTCAGTTGGACCAGCGTTCGTGCTGGACGTGCAGACCGCGTGAGACGACGCTTCATCCAGTCCCAAACATGCTCAATGGGGGACAGATCCGGAGATCTTGCTGGCCATGGTAGTTGACTTACACCTTCTAGAGCACGTTGGGTGGCACGGGATACATGCGGACGTGCATTGTCCTGTTGGAACAGCAAGTTCCCTTGCCGGTCTAGGAATGGTAGAACGATGGGTTCGATGACGGTTTGGATGTACCGTGCACTATTCAGTGTCCCCTCGACGATCACCAGTGGTGTACGGCCAGTGTAGGAGATCGCTCCCCACACCATGATGCCGGGTGTTGGCCCTGTGTGCCTCGGTCGTATGCAGTCCTGATTGTGGCGCTCACCTGCACGGCGCCAAACACGCATACGACCATCATTGGCACCAAGGCAGAAGCGACTCTCTTCGCTGAAGACGACACGTCTCCATTCGTCCCTCCATTCACGCCTGTCGCGACACCACTGGAGGCGGGCTGCACAATGTTGGGGCGTGAGCAGAAGACGGCCTAACGGTGTGCGGGACCGTAGCCCATGGAGACGGTTGCGAATGGTCCTCGCCGATACCCCAGGAGCAACAGTGTCCCTAATTTGCTGGGAAGTGGCGGTGCGGTCCCCTACGGCACTGCGTAGGATCCTACGGTCTTGGCGTGCATCCGTGCGTCGCTGCGGTCCGGTCCCAGGTCGACGGGCACGTGCACCTTCCGCCGACCACTGGCGACAACATCGATGTACTGTGGAGACCTCACGCCCCACGTGTTGTGCAATTCAGCGGTACGTCCACCCGGCCTCCCGCATGCCCACTATACGCCCTCGCTCAAAGTCCGTCAACTGCACATACGGTTCAAGTCCACGCTGTCGCGGCATGCTACCAGTGTTAAAGACTGCGATGGAGCTCCGTATGCCACGGCAAACTGGCTGACACTGACGTCGGCGGTGCACAAATGCTGCGCAGCTAGCGCCATTCGACGGCCAATACCGCGGTTCCTGGTGTGTCCGCTGTGCCGTGCGTGTGATCATTGCTTGTACAGCCCTCTCGCAGTGTCCGGAGCAAGTATGGTGGGTCTGACACACCGGTGTCAATGTGTTCTTTTTTCCATTTCCAGGAGTGTAGTTAGATGGAAATTATGGAGACAGAAGGAGTGTGTAGTGCGGTCTATGATGGCTGTCTGCATCTTGCAGGGGTTAATACAAAGGAGCCACTGATGGTACCACGTGGTGAACTGGTTGAGATGTACTTGTAGGGTACGATGGGACTGGTAAAGGGTAGGATAAAGATCCATGAAGGCAGTGTCATCAGCCAATTGGAGGACATGAACAGGCGGGGAAGGTTTGGGCACAGTGGCAGTATATAGGAGATAGAAGAGAGGGGAGAGGACACAGCCTTGGGACAAGACGCTGGTGGGATAGAAAGTATGAGGGTTGGAACTGTGGATAGTGACAGAGGAGGGCTGACGGGAGAGGAAGGAAGCAACGAGATGGACGAAACTGATACGGAGAGCATATGACTGGAGTTTGAAGAAGAGCCCGGGATGCCAGACACAGTCATAGGCATTCTGGAGGTGGAGGGAAACAAAGATAGCGGAGCAACGGGAATTAAGTAGGACAGAAAGAAATTCGTAATGTTAAGGTGTGGGTCGATGGCTGCGGAAGATGGCCGGTGAGGGGAAGACGGTGGTGCTGGTTAAGGTGGCGATGGATACGGCAGGAAAGGATGGACTCAAAGACCTTACTGAACACGGAGATGAGGCAGATGGGATGATAGGAAGAGGTGTCTGAGTGGGGGTTTTTTGGGTTTAGGGAACAACAGGACACAGGAAGTCTTCCACAGGTCAGGGTAAATGCCAGTAGAGAGGAGGACATTGTACAGGGTAGCAACGGCAGGCACGAAGGACGCTGGGGATTCCTTGAGGTGGAAGTATGTGATACCACCGTGATCAGGGGCGGTGTTGTGTTTGGAGCAGAGGATTAGTGTGATGTCATGTGCAATGATGGGAGTGTTCTTGTCTGAGGGGGTAACTGATCCAAGTACTGTAAACATTCAAAGAATGTGGGGAAAAGGGAGTAATCAAAATCGGGATCGTCAGGAATGGAGAAGACCTCAGATAGGTGGGAAGCAAAATGATTAGCATCACTGTGGTTTTCAGGGAAGGGGAGGTTGTAGTGGATAATAGGGTAATGTGGGGCGGGATGGCTACCAGTAAGGTGGTGGAGGGCTTACCAGTACTTGCAGGAATTGACAGAGAGGGTGGAGCTGAGGCATGTATTTGTCTGGCGCCTGTCCTCGCGTTTCTTTGCTGCAAGGAGGCCTCGGATATGTCGCTGTAATTATCGGTGGTGGAGGAGTGTATCCCGGTCATGGGTGTGGAGGAAGGAGTTGTAAAGTCTGTGGGATTCATTAAGAAGACGGATTGCATGTGGAGGATGCGTATGGTGGTGGGGGTGGATGAGTTTGGTAGAAACATGGGCCTCCACAGCGTCAGTGATGGTCTTCTGGAGGAAGGAAGAGGCATGGGTGATGTCAGCGTGATGGTGAAAGGCAAGGGGGTGGCTTTCGACCTGCGAGGAAATGGATTCCCGGTAGGCATCCCAGTCGGCATGGCAGTAGTCATGGACAGACATTGGAGTGGCAGCAGGGTGAGGGGCTGGAGGAGGGCTACAGGCAGAAGAGGTGGTGAGAAGGAATGGGAGGTGGTCACTACCAATGCGATCCAGGACGTCCATGGCGGTATGAACATGAAGTTTGAGGGAATCGAGGGTAACATCTTGGGTGGAGCTACTGTCAGGAGAGGTGTGTTGTAGGAAAGGAACAAGGTCACAATGAAGGTGGCGAGGAACTGATGCCACTGCCAAAGGGTGGTAGGGTCATGGCCGTGGATGTAGAGGTCAGTGGCAGTCATATAAGTTCTATTTATGCTTTAATTCTTTTGTTGGTTATTTACATTTCTTACCCCTATAAAGGTACCGTTGTAAGAGTAAAACCATTTTGTTTAACCTGCTTTTCTACTCCAAGAAAGTGATAAAACCAAACAATAAAAAACCTAGAGGGGCGCAGTTCAGGGACGGGAAGGGGGAGGCATCATGGCCAGGCCTTGGGTTTGACCCTTGGCCACCCTGCCTCCACTGGCCTGACACTGACTGCTCTGCTTCCTATAAAAAAAGGCGGTTAACAAAAAATACAAAAACAAAAAAGGGGTTAAGGCAACCATTATAAGGAAGTGGAGAATCCGCATTCGAGTTCTGATCTGGTACAAAATTTCAGTCTTCACCATTGATTAATTTCGATTCCCATAGACGAATGAAATCATATTTCTCATAATGTGATAGGAGTATTTCTTTAATTTAGTGTCATGTAGATATTGTATCATAATGAGAGACGAGATAGGTTAAAACCCATTCGGTGCACGTATCACAGGCATAATATTACTACCGAATGGGCGAATGACCACTAAAGGTGTCACAGGTCCTTCTTTCATTACGCAATACTAAGAGGCTTCGAGTCGAATTCAGAAATTTGGTAGGAAGTACTTTAACCAAGAACTCTTGAACACCGTCTGTCCAAATCTTGGTGGCCAAATACAACGCGAAAAAATGTTCTGCCTTCACCAGGATTCGAACCGGATACCTTTAAGTCGAAGGCCTCCACAATGGCATGCGCTATCAATATCGATAACCATCTTATAATGTTTTTCTCTTGCCGTCGCCATATTTACACCTTCGTCTTCTGAAGTGTGTAGCCTGTAGCAAATTTTTCCTCTTTCAAGTTTTTCAACAGCATTATCGTCCCTTCATAATCTACATACACTGATGACTCAAAACATTATGACAATAGCACACCGCGAGACTGGCAAGGTAAATATGTAAGCCAAGGATAGACGAATGGGCAATCAGTCAAACAACGATACGGACCGGAAATAGGGAAACCCAGTGAGGCAACCAGCTTTAACAAAGGACAAACTGTTATGTCCCAGTGCCTTTGGACAAAAATTTCTCAAACGATGAAGATTTTTGGCTACCCTAGTGCTAATGACGCGAGCACCCATAGAAAAGGTATGATGGGCATTGGAATCACGAGTAGGCAACAAGGAGGTGGACGTAGTGGTCGGAGGCTTGCCCTCCGTGTTGAAGTAGTGTAGGTGACTATATGTGGCAGATGTAACGACATATTACAGTGCTGGTGCAAGCACCTGCTGTTTGGAAGAACACCGCCCAGTGCACCTACTGGAACTAATCGTCAGACGACACATACCTGTTGCCCGCTCAATTACGATAAAAGTGGATAAAGAATCACCGAGACTGTATAACACTTCCGTCCGCTACTGTTACACTATAACCTCAAAGCTGGAGGCAGTTCGGGTAGTTAAATTATTTTTATTAAAGGAGTTACAGTATTAAGAAGCAGAGCAGTGTTACCCTCTGAAAGGAATCTTATGTTGACCGTGATGTACCTAACGGAGGTGGCTTATCGGAAGAGAGAGTAAGAATTACATAAATATTTAAACAGTAACAAACAATAATTTACCTGTCCACACTATCTAAATGATAATAAAAAAACGGTCGCCAGCCTAATTAGGCATAAGAATGAGTAACATTCTGGTTCAAGAAACTGAAAAAAAGTAACTTCAATGGGCAAACACAGCCTATACTTTGTCACACGGGAGTGCAGTTAACTCTGTCACTAACATATGTTGACCTTAAAGAACGTGCTGACAGTTATAGAAGAACAAAGTTATTTGCATAAGTACAACAGATCATGACACACACTATTACCTTCAGGGCTTAGTCAAACTGAATGGTTTCAATAATTTTGCTATTAATATTTACTATAAAATTATAAATGGGACATAGGTTTAGTCTCTCTTTTACCAATTACTTTTCAATCTGACATGAAAAAAAATATTTCACTAGCAAACTATTCCTCACTGTCCTCTGAATAAAGGAAGTTACTGTTTTCATAGGTAGTGGTCTTTCTGTTACTTGTTACCTAGCATAAGCACAACAGACAAACTGTGGATCCTGTTACGCTACTAATATGCACTTCCAATACACAAGGGAGACGAGCACTTAGCAGACATGAGTATATAACTTTCCACAAATGATATTCACGTCTTTTACTGCAGTGAGACACAATATTGACAAATCTGTAAGAAACTGACTCACCTTTTAAAATTTATAAGAGGCAGCTCTATGATCATTAACTAAACAAAACTTTATAAGCCTCAGTTTTTAAAATAACAGCAAATTGTCTTTATTACCTCAGTCTTCTACTTTCAAGTCAGTGATTAAATAGGCAACTTTGAACTCCACAAAACTTAAAATTAGACAGTTTCAATCACTGGGAGGCTTTCACAAAGCTTCATTTACTACCTCCCACAATTTTATCAACTCCACAGTAAATCTGAATACTCCCTTCTTACTAAATAGCAAACAACATTATTTCATTAACTGTCTGGCTTTGAGGCTTTCATTTCTTCCACAACAAGGACACTCGGTAATCATAGTTCAAATGGAGAGAAACCTGAGAGGTCTTGTGGTACGGAAAAAAACCAAAGTAGGTACATAAATTGAGTTATAAGTTACCTCATATTTGAGTACACTAAAACATCCAATGAGCTGAACCTTCACTTTACATATTTACAGTTCCTTGGTTCTTTTCAGTGATTGCACAATGTGGTGGCGAGTGCATGTCGTTGGGTGGATTTGCAGGCGGAAACGCTGAACTCTGTCATTTCTTGTTGGCGATGATAGATACCAATTCCAGAATAGTTCCAGCTGTTTAACCATCCATCCGAGGCATTAGCACCTCGGAAAACGGCATCAAAAACCTCTCTCGGCACCAGCACAATACTCAACTTTTACATAAGCAGTTGACAGTTTGGTAGCTCGTCCCCGACAGACTCTTAATCCACCTCTTCTACCCATGCCAACCACAACTGGACACTCGTTTAATGAAAAAGTCTCGAACCGTTGGTTGAATCACGTTTCTTGTTACATCAGCTCACTGTATCTTGTCCGGATTTTTTTGTCATACGGGCGTATGGGTAGTTCAAATACGCACCACATCACGGACGCAGCCCAGTGGAGGCAGTATTATAGTATGAGAGACAATAAACTGTACTTCCAGAGTACCTGTGATAATAATCAAAGGCACCGTGATAGCTGTGGTTTACTTGAACATTATTGCAAAGCGCCTGCAGTCATTAATGCTTCTTGTCTTCCCTAAGGGTGATGGCGTCTTCCTGTAGGATAACTGTCTCTGTCACAAAGTCAGAATCGTGCTACAGTCGTTTGAGGAGAATGATAATGAACTCATGCTGATGTCTTGGCAACCAAATTCGCTTCATCTGAATCCGGGCACCGACTGCGCACCCGTAAATCACGGGAATAGGATGATCTGCGCATAAACTTCTGGTTCCACATATCTCCGAAAATGTACACCTGACTTTTAGAATCAATGCCACACTAAATCTCTGCTGCCTAGCGTCCCAAAGAGGGATCATCACTCTATTAAGCCAGTGACCATTAGAATCTCGCGCCGGCCGGAGTGGCCGTGCGGTTCTAGGCGCTACAGTCTGGAGCCGAGCGACCGCTACGGTCGCAGGTTCGAATCCTGCCTCGGGCATGGATGTGTGTGGTGTCCTTAGGTTAGTTACGTTTAATTAGTTCTAAGTTCTAGGCGACTGATGACCTCGGAAGTTAAGTCGCATAGTGTTTAGCGCCATTAGCATCTCTCTAATCAGTGTATATGAAAGCCAAGTCTCTTCTTGACCGGCGAAAATAATAATAATAATAATATAATTGTAATAATAATAGCAATAATTTAGAAAAACTTTATTAAGAAAGATAAGAATCGTCTCGGTAAATGTATAACTCTTCTCTGAAAATTAGTAGCAAACTTCTTGGTAAACAATGCTCCCTAAATGAAAAAAAGAGGAGCGAAGTCCTTAGAAACAGTAAAAAAGGTTCTCAGAACATAATAATGATATTCCATGATCAAATACTTCATAAAAACCGAATAGATACCTTCTTAGAAGACAATGAGATTTCTCCTGCCAAGCAGTAGGATACTAAAGATATAATAAAACTACTCTTGAAACTATGAAGCGGTGCGACAGTATTATTAGCCCACCAACACTCCTGAGAGAAAGTTTTCGAAATTTAATTGGTAGGAATCACAAAGTTTATCAGGTATGATCCACAGTTGTAGACGTTGATAGTCTCGCCGATCACCTAGCAACTTCCTTTTTGAACATACACTGTCCAGACATGTTAATACGATAACCGCCTATGCCCGACTTCAACGTGATGTAACCACGTGTTAGGTGTCAGCACTAGCAGTGGGTGGTATATAAAGCGTATCGGGAGGGGAGGGATGGGGGTGGGAAACAGAGTAGTCGTTCCCAGAATGAGATTTTCACTCTGCAGCCGAGTGTGCGCTGATATGAAACTTCCTGGAAGATGAAAACTGTGTGCCCGACCGAGACTCGAACTCGGGACCTTTGCCTTTCGCGGGCAAGTGTTCTACCATCTGAGCTACCGAAGCACGACTCACGCCCCGTACTCACAGCTTTATTTCTGCCAATATCTCGTCTCCTACATTCCAAACTTTACAGAAGCTCTCCTGCGAACCTTGCAGAACTAGCACTCCTGAAACAAAGGTAGGAAATGAGATACTGGCAGAAATAAAGCTTTGAGTACCGGGCGTGAGTCGTGCTTCGGTAGCTCAGATGGAAGAGCACTTGCCCGCAAAAGGCAAAGGTCCAGAGTTCGAGTCTTGGCCGGGCACGCAGTTTTAATCTGCCAGGAAGTTTCATATCAGCGCACACTCCGGTGCAGAGTGAAAATCTCATTCTGGAAACATCCCCCAGGCTGTGGATAAGCCATGTCTCCGCAGTATCCTTTCTTTCAGGAGTGCTAGTTCTGCAAGGTCCGCAGGAGAGCTTCTGTAAAGTTTGGAATGTAGGAGACGATATACTGGCAGAAGTAAAGCTGTGAGTACCGGGCGTGAGTCGTGCTTCGGTAGTTCAGATGGTAGAGCACTTGCCCGCGAAAGGCAAAGGTCCAGAGTTCGAGTCTGGATCGGGCATACAGTTTTAATCTGCCAGGAAGTTTCAGAGTTCTCGTTGTTGAAATGCGGACGTGAGCGATTTTTCTGACGCCCGATAGGATTGAATCACTGGGTTTCAGGCCAAAGGTGGAAGCATTTCTGAAACTGCTATGTTTGTGAACTGTTTGCATGCTATCCCGGTTACAATAAACCATGCGTGGCATAATGGCACTATCCAAAATCGTCGCTCAGCAACTGCGGTGCACCACAGTCTATAGATGGCATGGGTGAACGATGACTGCTGAAATGTGTATCGGCGAACAGACGTGTGACTGTTGAACTACTGATCACTTATATAAAGGGGAGGAGAAGAAGGACAGAGTGGGAAAGAGCAGATGGAAAGGTGGGGAAGGGGGGCAGGAGGAGCAGATGGTCTGGAAGAGGGGTAAGAGGAGATAGATAGAGCGAGATGCAGGAGGATATATATATTTTAGCTGTATATAGATGTGTAACCGTAAAAAATTAGTACACCTGGAAAGACTACGCCGAATTTGATCTGATGATGGAATATGCTATCTGTGGAATAGGGGATGCACTGATGATAGTTTCAGAGTCGTCCGGAACAGATAACATAATGGCATAGCTACCAGAGTGCAATCTGTGTCTACCCTTTGAAACGGAGTACTCACAACCAGAAGTCTCAGTGTGGTGCAAACGTGTGAAGCAAGGAGTCAACCATGCCACGGAGATGCACTTGTGCTTCCTACAGCCAAGTGAGTGATTTTGAGAGGGGTCGGATTTTGGCGTTTCGAGTGTGGATTGCTCCTTTGGGAGAATTGCCACACAAGTTGGGCGTGCTGCGTCAGTTGAGCAAGGATGATGGTATCATTTGTGTTGTGAATGTTGTTCTCACACTTGTAAAGGAGGTTCTGGACGTCCACGTAGCACGGACGCCTGCCAGACCATCTTTTATCACAGTGAAGAGCCACCCTAAGTGTCGTCTCATGGGTAGGCTGAGACACGACATGGAGTTTCCCACTTCTCAGCTGCCACAAGGGAAGGCTGATAGCCACGACTCGCAGTGTAGCACAGCTCATATGACACACACGAAGGAGCTGCAGCCTACATAGGGGTGAGAGCAATTCTGTAACGAATTCGCATTTCAATGGCAAATTGATTCAGACAACCTATGGACTCTTCCCTTCTGCACCACTGATGCCCTGACAATATGCAGCATTGCATGGTGCCACGGTATACATTCAAACTGACCTCTTCTTGATGAACAGATGTCAATGGCAATTGTATCGATCTGCATGATGCCCGCTACTGACGTAACCTACCCACACATGATATGTCGCAGATGATTAGCAAGTCTGCTACTGTCCTTGCTACCTGTCTCTATTGTCACAGAAGTCTTTTACCCATGTCGCTAACCATCGCCCTTTTTCTCTCTGCCATTAACTTGTTATTTCTTCATATATTTCAGTCACTAGCATTTCCCAATGAGCCCATATTTGTGGGTAATGTTACCTATACATACAGACAACATCAGAATCTCACTTACTTTGATCTCTTCGATTCGAATAACTAAGCTGTGCCGATGTGAGTTACAAAACCAACTCTCACAGCCAATAGCCCAACACTTCGTAGTGAAAACACGATATCATAACGTGATATAACAGCCAATTTATTGAATTACCAGGCATGAAATTGCACAATGCTTTCGCCTAGTATAACCATTCCAGTCTAGTGTGATGAACGAATTTGATGTAAACCGTAATTCTCATAGACGACGTCTGCTCTGTCAACGTTTGAACACAGTGACGAGATTAGGTTAGGGATCCAGCGATCCAGATGCTTTAACCACTCCAAGAAAGTTTCCTGCAATTTGCAGGAAAATTTCTGAAAACAGATGAAGGAGGTGCTATAGCAACATCTCATCTTATATGTAATCACTCGCATTCCTGTTTCAGGAAATAAGAAATAAGGTACGAACTGAATGGGACTGAAATAAGTTGATCACCCCCAAAAAATGGGTATCACATTAAATTTAAAAACATGTGTTTCTGCATTTATATCAGACTTGAGTGGTTTAGAGAATGCCGGATGTTTAATAAAGAAACCAACGGCAGACAAGCACACGCTATCAAGTTATTTCGGCAGCGTATAGGAAAAAATATTTAGTAAAAAGCAGAGTGAGCGGTAATACATGCAGGTATACCCAAAGAGGGACCGATCATAAAAGAAATTAATTTTGAAAATATTCTATACCTCTCTAACCAACGAGGAGCACTTAAAGCCTTAAAAATGTTGGGTGTCCATATACTATTGTCTCGAAATTTTCGTTCATGGGAACTGTTTCAATATCCTGTACATCCGAACTCCTCCTGACTATCAGAGACTATTAAAACATGAGTTCAGTTACAAACGTCACTGCTTATTACAGTCATTCTTGTAACTACTGAATCGGCAATGGTTTCCAGAAATATTAAATTACAGGTTCTAATATTAACAGTAAGGCATGTAGCTCATGTACAGACTCTTCGGTATGTTTTATACCGAGTAAGAAACCATTGATGTCAGTCTTGCCGATCACAAATGGGATGCAAATGGCGAAACAGACGCGAAAAATCCGTAAGCAATGAGACCAAAACGTAGGATACAGAGCCCATCAAACAATAAGCAGGAGAGTTTTCCAGCCAGCAGCAGAGATCGACCCTGACGTACATCGGAAACAGCGTCTTGCATGATTACCATTCGACAGCAGAATCTATACGAGTGAGAAGACTTACACTCAATTAAACTTGTACACTAATAAGTACATATAAATCTAGCCTTTAGGTAAGTCTGGACTGTGGTTAGTGGTTAACTTTGCAGATTTCCTCATATGTGCCGAAGTCTGTCTATCATTTCCATTTTGACATGTGACTGAATCTAAGGGTTATATTATAGCACTAATTACTGGTTCCTTTCATGACTAACAGTCCGATACCATACACAGCTGTATGTGCCCTATTCCTGATACAGTGCTAGGCTGGTGTGGCTATTTGCTCTCGTAACTGGTTTGACCATCTAACAAAAGTGTGGGATTATTAGCTTTGTCTTTGCTTTACAGGTACATTAAGTGGGTCTTAAAACCAAAATGACAGACCAATGTTTATGTTCTTTGGCATGTCCATGCAAACACCCAGAGGAGTATCAAAAGCGGACAAAAGCTAACCCTGTGCTTCATTTCTTTGTTGATACCCTATCTACTTCATTAGCATAACATCCGAGTCGTTTTGTCCCCTCCCCAACAAAGATACCTGAAAAATCAACTTCACTCCCATCAAAATTTGACCCCCTCCCCCTCTTCCTTCCACGTGTAGCCGCTTGTGTGTGCAGGACGTATGAACTAAAATTCAACGTCACCTACTTTCTTATTGTGCTATTCAAATAAGTATGTTGCAACCCTTGTCGTGCTACTACATGTAAACTGGTGCCGGATGTGGTGTCCAGGCTTCGACACGTGATTGAGTATCTTAGCTAAGAAGTGAGGCCTACTGCTAATATTCATACCAAAATTCAATATTTTTTTGGTCATTTTTCCGGCAACACTTCATGGTTCAGTCACAAGTCCCATTTTAGATGAAGATTGGTCCTCACATATTAGGAATTACTTCACAATTCCATACTGAAATATGTAGGTTTTTCCTAAATTTCGACGTGTAATGAGACACACGCAAGCTTTGCAATTAATACACTTAAAACTACCTCAACACACAAATATGCGCAATGCGTAATCACACATTTTCCCTGATTCATCTGCAGTGCAGTGCGTCTAGTTACGAAACACTGCTCTTGGCCAGAATTTCACGTAGCAGGTGCACTTACTGTGAGATTTTACCAGGAGCCGGATCACAATTCACACGTAGATGATCGTAACATTTCTCCTCTTGCAACTTTTTGAACTGAATACTACGTTTGGAGTATCTAATAATCATTGCTATAATTATGAAGTTCGTGATAGTTACTAAGGCATACACGGAAACGCGAGTTTATCAGTTAGACCTCTCGGTTTCACACTACATTGTTTTTTAAGTCATGTATGCGCTGTTCTATCCCTCGTATTAGGTACTGCTGCCAGGGTTAGGTTAATTGAGGCAAAGAGTCCAGCTCCGGCACGTCTCCAAGTTCCTCACCTATACCTTTGATACTCCACCATGTAACACCTTCTCTAATCAGTTGTTAGACAGAATTTAGCTTGCTCATTCTTCTCGCATTTCGAACTCATCAGTCTGACTTTATCGCAGCCTCCCATGCCTAAACGTACAACTATATTAAATTGTTCTAGAGTATCATCAGAAACTTGTTATTCATTAAAAGAAGCAATAAATTTGGTCCTCGGGTCCTTACAACACGTAAAAGCCCTCTCCAGGGGCTTAGTATCTTCTTTGATCACTCTCGTGTCACACTTTCATTGTCTAATAATACTCCGTCTCCTGCCTTAAATTCCTTGGCCTACATTCATGTCGTCATAGCCTCCCTTCCTATCGTCATATTTCTTATCAGAACTCCGTGCCATCTGATGTATCTGACGCATGCCATCCTGATGTTCTTTTACGTAATTATCATAGTTGTATCATATTTTCGTTGTATGTCGCTGTAGGATTGTGAAATATATCACGCTCTTCCAACTAATAGCTCAAATGGGGTGAATCCAGTCGAAGATTCCAGTGTGGTGTTAAATACAAAGGTTGACTGGAAAGTAATGCATCCGCATTCGTAACTCTTCAACAGTTGGCAGCATTGTTATGTGGCAGGTACAGGCTTGTTCCGTAGCCTCTTCTCTACAGCTCCAGTTGTCGGGAAACCTTAGCATTGAACGGTTGTATTGTTACAATGTAAAGTATGGAACCCTGCGCAGATGGTCGGTCAATGTAATTTAAGCAACGTGCTGTCCTTGAATTCTTGACAGCAGAAGGTGTCACCCCAAAGAAGATTCATCAGAGAATGAAAGCAGTTTATGGTGACTACGTTGATGTGAGTGCTGTGCGTCTTGATTCTCGTAACGTGAGAGGAGTTCCTGGCAAATTTAAAGTCTGTGCGCTTTCATTTCAGGAATCAGCATCCGGGGTACCCATCGTGCGCAGATCTTCCGATAGTGAAGCAAAGCAATAATGTGACCCACACGTTCTTATGAAATTCCGATTGTGCTTGCAGTTTCTCTCTGAGTGATACGACGATCGTCCTAAATCGTCATGTCAACATTTTGATTGTGAAACTCAGTGGTTGCTGTCGCAGTACATCCAACTCTTTGTTTGTCACGCAGGTCAGATGTTCCCGCCTCAACATTTTTAAACTTACTCGCCCAACGACGCACAGTCAAATGTTGAAGTGTTACGATGGTGGAGGCATTACTTTTCAGTCAACCCTCCTACAAAAGTGGCACAAGGCACTTCCTGATTTGCTCCCACATAATGACTGTTAGCAGCCAATATTTCCTTTCAAGTGCTCCGTTCGTCTACGGATGGTACGCACAAAACTGAATCTCGTGTTTCCTTTAAATGAAAAACCTCCTTCAGAAATTCACTTAGGAAGTTTGTCCCTTGGTCGCTCAATAATAATGACAATACTCTGTAACTGCACATTAGGTTCTGTACCAAGACTCAGGCTACTGTGTAGGCATCCTTTGTGCTATAGGCCCTGCTACGTTCAATTTCGTCAGGATTTATCTACTTTCTTTTTCTGTTATTTGATGCGGACCGACCACGTCGATATCACAACGAGGAAATATCTCGTTAAATATTTTGGCCAGCACTAAGGGCATCTTCACATTATTCTGCGTAATTTTCTTCTAATGACATCTCCTGCAATTTCCAATACACTCTTTTACGTCTTTCTACCTACGCTTCCGTCATCTCTACCTTTAATAACCATTATGTTTGTGGCTGATGCCTTGGCGCCCACCTTTGTGCGAATAACAAAATTGCTTCACAGTAGCTCGTTTCCTTTCCTTACCAACCGTTGATTACTGGTCTTCATGTTCTTTCTCGTCGGCCTTATGCACACCCCAAATGACTTACGTTGGGTCTTCTTGTATACTTGACAATCCATGTTTTACTGTACTTTGTGATGCCTTTTTTTATATAGTTTCAAAGCCGTATTCTGCCAGCGTAATCCTAAATATCACTAATGTTAATTACGGTCGACTTACAAGGACCAACCACTTCTACAGTTTATGACCAGTACATTCGACAAGTCGTTTTCGTGCATGGATGTCGGTAGTTATTCACTGTCCGCACTGTAGCTGAAAAGCCTTGCTGAGTCGTACTATGTCCTTTTTCAGCACGGTTAAAAGTTCTGGATGCGAAGGCTACTGGTAAATCCTACCCTAGTTCTCCCTGACTAGGTAAGGTCCCAATCACTCTATTGCTGGTGTCTGTTGTGATTATGAACTACGTCGTAAAATCAGAATACTAAAAATTCACTAGCTATTTATTTTTGCTTTCATATCCCGGATAGCTGTTCCTGTTGGGTCGACAATTCGTTGTTGCTTCCTTTTCCAGTAATGCATGTAAGTGTTTCGCTCTCCATCTGAGGTCCTTAATAAACCATCAGTAAAACAACAGTATCCCTAAGAGGGTCTTCCACTCCTTCGTATCGCTGGGTCAGGGATATTATTTTACGGCGCTTGCGTTTTGTGGGTCGGGTTTCACTGCTTCTGTCGTAATTTCACCTGTCGACCAGAAATTTTAGGTTGAGCAATGGGAACCTCTCAAATTCATCTTGCATTATGTATTTCGACCCCAGCTCTAAACACAGTTACATCCTATAAATACATGAAAATCTTCTCTCCTTGAAGTCCAATTAGCTCTGCGTTCATGAGTCTTTGAAAACTGGCTCCACTACGTATTATTCCCATCAGTTAGCTCTTGTACACATAACATCCTTCTGAATTAGAAAAGGGTGTTTTCTATTTATAATTCTCCTTCAGCAATATCTGATGATAGCCCTTTGCACAGTCTTAAGTGGTTAAGTATTTGGCCTTTCCTAAGGTATCTAAAACCTCATCACAATGCATATCGGATATACAGTACTAGCACAGCGTCATATTAAATTCGATAGTCCACGACCGTCACCCTCTATCACTTCACTAAAGCATTCTTCTTCTTTGGATTCACCAATAACAGGAAATTCACCCACCTGTGATTGATGTAAAGATACCTTCCCTTAACATTGGCCTGCCGGTGTGGCCAAGCGGTTCTAGGCGCTACAGTCTGGACCGCGAGACCGCTACGGTCGCCGGTTCGAATCTTGCCTCGGGCATGGATGTGTGTGATGTCCTTAGGTTAGTTTGGTTTAAGTAGTTCTAAGTTTTAGGGGACTGATGACCTCAGCAATTAAGTCCCATAGTGCTCAGAGCCATTTTAACCTTAATATTTTATCGGTTACATTTATGAGGGCTTCCTTCTGCACATCTGGTAGTGAACACGGCCGCATATTTATCAAGACACCAAGGAATCAATGAGATTAGTTGTCATATGAGGAAGTTGAGTATCCGTGTCTGAACGGGATTCGAACACGAATCTCCTGCTTTCTAGGCTGATGAGCAAACAATACGCCATCCGGACACAGTGGTCACCACAATTACACAGACTACCCTACATGCCTCCCGTCAGACCAAAATTCTCAACTTTTACCACACACAACTGATGTAATACTGCCCATTGGCCTCGTTATTCGTAGCATCTCACTGATTCCTGTAAGACTTCGAGTTTGGTGTGCATCTCCGCTGAAGGAATCACTGGCCATTATCACGTTAATTTTACAATGACGGAAAAGAAAACTTGCAACACCAAATAATAATTAATATGGAGTAATGAAATTTCGGAGTGAGTAGCATAGTAGGAACACAGGTTAATGTAAGCGTGAGATAAGCCATTGCAAATGTGAAGTGCTGGTACTTTAATAACTGGTGTAACAACCAGAATGTCGAATGCATGCAAACGTTCATTCGTTGTGTTCTAAAGGTGCCGGATTACAGTTTGTAGGATGAAGTCCCATGACTGTGTGCACTAGGTTAGTCTATACTGAGGAGGTTAGTGCTGTTTGCGGATGACGCTGGAGTTGTCAACCGACAATATCCTACATGTGCTCGACTGGAGACAGACCTGGTGATTAAGCACACCAAGGCAACGCCTCGACAGTCTGTAGAGCATGTTGGCTTACAACAGCGGTATGTGGTCGACTGTTATCCCTCTGGAATGCTGTTCATGAATGGCAGCACAACAGGTCAACAACAGGTCAACTCACCAGATTGACGTACAAATTAGCAGTCAGAGTGCGCGCAACAACAACAACAACAGAAGTTCCCCTGCAGTCATACTATAGCGCACCGCAAACCGTAGCTCCAGGTGTCGGTCCACTGTGTGTAGCACGTAGACACATTGGTGGCAGGTCGTCGACTGGCCGCCCTCTAACCAACGCAGGCCATCATTAGCACTGAGCAGAACAAGCTATCATCACAAAACACAAAGGACATCCGCCCTGCCCTCCAGTGAGCTCTTGCTTGACAACACTAAACTAGAAAATAGCAGTGATTTGTGGACACTGGAATACTCAAAGCTGTCTTTGAAGTAACCGATTTCTTACAGTTCGTTGTGTCACTGTGTTGCCAACTGCTGCCCAAACTGCTGCTGCAGATGCAGTCCCATACACCATAGCCACGCACTAAACACTATGGTGTTCCCTCTCGTGCCACGTATCCATTCAGAGCCAGGTCTCCTCACGACAGCACATTCTTGAAACCACCCTGCCAGCAATCATGTACACATTCCTGCAAAGTCTTTCTGCAAAATCGCAAAGGAACACGACCCCATTCAAACTCTGTGAGGTGTTGATAATGGCGTCCCCGTCACCTAAAAGGAAGTCTTGACATCAACTCACCACGTCCAATCTCAGGCGTAACTTACGCTTACGATTTCAACAACGTGTATTTAAAGCTAAATCTGATTTCTTTACTCATAGTGGTGGTACTAGCGCCAGTCTTACACGACTGGCGTGAAAACCGAATAGATATCATCTTTTAGATATACAAACATGACATCACTTGCAGTAACACATTCTAAAATTGCTTGTAAGTTCAGTACAGCTGTCAATTCCTAGCCCAATTGCTCAATTCTTTTGTATATATGTGTGTGTGTGTGTCTGAACACTATCCCGACCATAATGCACGGTGGATCCACTTTCGAACCCTATCCCAGCAGTAAATGGTTGTGGATCCACTTCGAACCCTATCCTGGCCATAACGCATGGTGAATCCACCTAAGAGCTCTATCCTGATACTATCCAAAACCTACCCTATGCTATGTCCCCCCTCCCATCCCCCACGTGAAACCGATACACGTTCATACATGTACAGAAGAATACAGCAACTGCACTAGGTTTTGACGACTGTACTGCACTTATAATTTTAGATTACGTGGCCGGAAGTGACGACATGATCACATGAGTAGAACTGACATAAAATCGGTAAAATTACGAAACGTGACGGAAGATACGTGTAAACTGAGGGAAGACACGCGAGATTGTGGGGAAATTGAGGTGGAATGATGGAGTACTTACATGTCTGAAATTCTTGTATATGGGAACGAGTGTGTGACAGGAAGAGAAATACAAGAAACAGTTGAGATGGGAGCACCGGGAACAGCTTAAACAGTAAGTTTTGGTCGACAGCGATAAGACGAATGGAATAGGCTGTTTAACGTGGATGATCACCAAAAAAGGGTAACAAATTTATGTATGTCGGATCACAAGCCCAAGTGTGACCCCAAAGTTACCGGCAAAGACCATGCAGATTTTTATAGTGTTCTTAGCTAAAGAGCATTGTGTTACAAGCTGAAGGAACTGCAGTATAAAACTACAGAATGATTCATCTGCTTGATTCTGTCCAAGACTGTTTATGTGTTTTAAACTATAATAATGAGTATTTACAATGTGCTTCTCTGTGTTCTCTATCAGCCACAACCATGCAGTGTCAGCTACCAAATACCTTACATTACAGTGGCTGCATGGTTTTTAACATCAATCTGCTCTACATTTACTGAGGTAATAGGGATAACTATAAGTCGACTACTTTGTTTGATACTTTCCTTGAAAAAGTGAACCATCTGTCTTTAAATAGACATGGAACTGAGTTAAAGGATCACAGAAGCATAAGGAGTAATCAGTTGATAGGGGTTATAAAGAGATAGGATTTAATGGTAAACTAATGACGCATTCTAGAAAAAGGAAGATGTTGCAGAAAGTCATTTATCACACATTTCAAACTATTTTCCATTGTTCTCTCTGTCTGTATCAGTTGTGTGGTATACCCTAATTTTGACTTCTATTATTGAGTTGTTCTGAGTGTAACATGCAATCTGTAACAGCATATCACAGTTACAACAGGACTTCCAACGCATGTGTCATGAATGATGTCCACCAAGCCGATATAACACTTACTTCGGCACACTCCCCAGAAAAAATGATTTTATGTGCAAAGTACTCCATTTCCCGGACACATCTTGTACATAAATCAAATCTTCAGTTTCATAATAGCAGTGATTCTAAGTCAGTGACAGAGGTTTATGGTCTGCTGCAATCCCTGTGGTTGAGGATACAGATTAAGGAGCGATCAACTGCAGTGCCTCCCAAAGCAGATAGGTGAGGTATCAGGGTGTAGCTGATCTAACCGTGTCGCCATCTTGGCCGGTGAATAGTGAACTAATACTCAGTTTGTGTTAGGAAGCTTCGCGATAGCGTGTGTTGCGAATATTCTCCGATTTTTATGTAGAAATTTGTGACGATTCAATATGTCAAGGGTCTGCGCTGTATGAATATTTTCCCTTGTAAATTGGCCAGTTGACTCCTCAGCGGTGGCGATAACAGTTTCTCTGGCGTCTAAGCGTCTGGTATAGCTGGATATGTGCATGCAGGTGCCAACGTGGCCAATGTGTGTTATCGGCCTTTGCGAGTGGCGTGCACGCGAGGACGCGATGACCTGACCGGCGCCGCAGCGGTTCTGCAACAGTAAGCTGAGAGTGCGCGCTTTGCGACAGAGAGTGTGAGCAATAGTATGGTTTCTTTCGCTGGGTATTTCTTGTTACGACGTTAAGTCAGCGCTGGAACGCCAGTCGGGAAGGATAGAGAATAGACGGCTGTGAGTATGTAACCTCCCCCTCACTTATCGACCTTAATGACAGTGAAAAATTAAACCGCGTGTACCTAATGGAAATTTGGGAAAAGCAATCGTCACCGAAGTTAATTTGTCGGTAAAGAGGGAGGAAAGGGTTACATCTAAATGAAAGGAAAAATGCAAATGAAACTGAAGGAAATTAATTTTGAAAAGGGGTAAAGTTAATAAAGAAAGTAAATATGCGGCCTTTACGTTAACAATTAATTGGCGCTAATTACATATTTGAGATTTGGGGGAAATTAAGGTCTCCAGTCCTAAGGACAATAACAATAGTAACTGAAAAAGAAAGGTTATTACACATATAATTAGCACTAGAAGCGAGGCAACTGAAGGTTGACACGTGTAGTGTGAAAACTGAAAGTTTGTCAGAAGTAATAAATTTCGCTACACTCTGACTTAATTTAGCAAAAGAATTAATAAAACCGGAAAATTGAAAGTTAAGTTAGTGACTGAAGTTAATAGTGAGCTTTCTTTCCGAAGCACACCGAAATTCAGTAAAATACGGTTAGTCTTGGACTACCTCATCAATCATTTCAAAAGCTACTTGAATCTACACAATTTAGAAATAAGAGATTCAATTTTGAACTTGAATTAAATGATTCTGAACAATTAACAATAGTAAAATTTAGTACGTAGCAAGCTGAGCTGCAGTCACAGGTAAGCTAAAATACGGTAACAAAACTCGCACTCTTAATTTGTGCTTGTATAAACTAAATATTGTAGCCAGCTATGAATACCTTAACTGAACTTTGAAATTAAAGCAGTGAATTCGAATGATGCTGGTGTTTCCATTTCAACGACACTCGGGTTCATTCCGGAAAAGGAAGGGACCCTGCTTGGTAATGCAATTGGGACAATGAGCAACAAAGGTTCATGCTAAGTTGCTGTAATTTTGTGATGCAACCATTTTAAAAGTTTGAAAAGCTGAGGTCTGCCATACAGTTCTAAAACTTTACGTGCTTCCAGTCTTCCTTGTTGGTTGATTGAAGGTTTGAAGCCGTCGATCGAGGAGGTGGCGACAGTAACTCATTGTGGGCCGTCGCTGTTGCAGAAGCTGGATGTTGGCGCGCCTCCTTCTCGACACGGTCACCAGGCGAAACGGGCTCTTGATGTGCGCCAGCTAATGCTTCCCGTCCGCGACACCGTGTCAGAAACTATCATAGCAAGTCGAGCGTAATTACATGCTGCCAAACCCCGAAAGTGCGGCAACTCGCTGGAGCGTCACACAACACACCTGCTCCAACCGCTACTCCAGGCAGACTATCTCTGCTCTGCCCGCGCTCCATGCGGTAGAGTTAACTCTCCCTAAGATCCTAAACACTTGGGTTCTCCACACGACCTATCGATGTATTCGTTCGATAGCATAGTTTTCCCTAGGCCAGACCCAGCGTATAAATACAAATAATATTACAAAACAAACCAATTTTAAATCGACATAAATGCATAAATATATACAAATAGTAAAACAGTTACAATATACAAAGACACAGAAATGTTATATCTTCAGGTAACAAAATAAGGAGAAAAATTTGCAGTGCAATAAATGGAAATAGGAGGGTATGCATTTCCGGCGTTACAAGTAGATGTAAGCCAATTGCATATTGACCGACCTCCCTCCAGGACGACAACGCGACAGCAGCGGCCCCTAGGTGAAGAGGACATAAGCGTACCGCCCGACTTCAATAGCTGCTTCAATGTTAGCCACTTCGTTAGGTGACGCGTCGTAGCCTCTATCAGTAGCTATCTCTACGTCGCACAGACTTGTGTTTGCCTATTCTGAAGAAGAGTGTTTATTTTGTATGTCGCCCTTTGCTTGCGACACATCTATCAAAGTTAAGTAATTTCATACTGTGTTATTGTAATGAAACTCATTTATACGAATTGTTTGATTGTTTGTTTAACAAACTGAGAATGCAGGATTGCTAGACACAATAACATGATGACGAGGATGAGCGAATGATGTGGCGACGAAGATGTCCGAATAACATAGCGGCAACATGTTAACGTTCGAACCTCGAGCCGTCTGTTGCCGCCGATTGTCTCTGTTTTGTTTTGTGATGGGCTTTTGTGTTTTGCTGGCGCCTTAATTCTACCTTGTGTTTCCTTGCTGTGGTGTGTTTACATGTTTTAACAGTGTCTCTTATACACTACTGGCTATTAAAATTGCTACACAAAGAAGAAATCCAGATGATAAACGGGTACTCATTGGACAAATGTATAATACTAAAACTGACACGAGATTACATTTTCACGTAATTTGGGTGCACAGATCCTGAGAAATGAGTACCTAGAACAACTACCTCTGGCCGTAATAACGCCCATGATAGGTCTGGGCATTGAGTCAAACAGAGCTTGGATGGCGTGTACAGGTACAGCTGCCAATGCTGATTTAACACGATAAGACAGTTCATCAAGAGTGGTGACTGGCGTATTGTGACGAGCCAGTTGCTCGGCCACCATTGACCAGACGTTTTCAGTTGGTGAGAGATCTGGAGAATGTGCTGGCCAGGGCAGCAGTCGAATATTTTCTGCATCCAGAAAGGCCCGTACAGGACCTGCAACATGTGGTCGTGCATTATCCTGTTGAAATGTAAGGTTTCGCAGGGATCGAATGAAGGGTAGAGCCACGGGTCGTAACACATCTAGAATATAACGTCCACTGTTCAAAGCGCCGTCAATGCGAACAAGAGGTGACCAAGACGCGTAACCAATGGCACCCCATACCATCAAACCGGGTGATAAGCCAGTACGGCGATGACGAATACACGCTTATAATGTGCGTTCACCGTGATGTCGCCAAACACGGATGCGACCATCATGATACTGTACACAGAACCTGGATTCATCCGAAAAAATGACGTTTTGCGATTAGTGCACCCAGGTTCGTCGTTGAGTACGCCGGCGCAGGCGGTCCTCTCTGTGATGCAGCGTCAAGGGTAACTGCAGCCATGGTCTCCGAACTGATAGTCCATGCTGCTGCAGACGTCGTCGAAGTGTTCGTGCAGATGCTTGTTGTCTTGCAAACGTCACCATCTGTTGACTCAGGGATCGAGACGTGGTTGCACGAGCCGTTACAGCCATGCGGATAAGATGCCTGTCATCTCGACTACTAGTGATACGAGGCCGTTGGGATCCAGCACGGCGTTCCGAAATCCCTCCTGAACCCACCGATTCGATATTCTGCTAACAGTCATTGGATCTCGACCAACGCGAGCAGCAATGTCGCGATACGATAAACCGCAATCGCGATAGGCTACATTCCGACCTTTATCAAAGTCGGAAACGTTATTGGACCCATTTCTCCTCCTTACACGAGGTATCACAACAACGTTTCACCAGGCAACGCCGGTCAACTGCTGTTTGTGTATGAGAAATCGGTTGGAAACTTTCCTCATGTCAGCACGTTGTGGGTGTCACCACCGGCGCCAACCTTGTGTGAATGCTCTGATAAGCTAATCATTTGCATATCACGGCATCTTCTTCCTGTCGATTAAATTTCGCGTCTGTAGCACGGTATTTTCGTGGTGTACCAATTTTAATGGCCAGTAGTGTACCTGGATGAAGGACCGACAAACATAATTCGCCAAAGGTGACATGGTTGCTGCTATTCAGTGAATAGCCCATCCGCTAGTGAATGCCAGCACCATTACAGAAACAACCACTATCATTTTCACAACGTTAGAACAGAACTAACTGGTGTCGTGAGACACGAATGTGGAGAGATGCAATTGATAGGTCGGATTCTATACTATGTTTCCAGGTGGGCGTTGCAGAAATTTTCTCTACTTGTGTTGCTTATTTTTATTGGTTGCATTTTCTGTTTATGGCACTTGCCTATTCCAAAATGAGCGCTCCACCTTTCCCACCTCTTGCCCAGGCGCCTCAGCATGGCTTATAATGTACCTGACATTTCTGTCCTCCGAAAATGTACTTTGTCTGCCATGTATTGCTCGTAAACGCGAACTCTGACTTTCATTGTGCTACAATCGCGCGAATGTGAGAACGTATCGGCATTCAGTGCCAAAGACAGTGTAGCTCGCTTGCTGAAAGAATTCACTGAATCAATGTAGGTTAATTCTTACAGAGAAGAAAACAGCAACCTGCCACTATTAATACTGCTATATATTTAGGTGAATACCGCCGTTACCGGTTTCGAACTGGCAAGTTCATCATCAGACGGCTGTTCACACGGTTTTCAAGATACACTTTACATTATCGACCGTTTTCGAATTTTATCCTTCCACTGCGGCGAAGGATTTTTGGTGTGTTGCTGCCATACGATAGAAAACAGTCTCAGAAGCGCCCTATGTGAAAATAGCTAACCTCCAAACGACGAAATACAGAGTAAGTAAATATGTGAGGTTAAGTGGTTATGGTACTTACGTCGAAAATTCCTCACGATTTTGTTGCGAAGTTTGCAGGATTGTATTTTTCGAATATTCCAAAATTTATCCAGCACTTATGTAATTTGTACATCACCATATTGTGCAAAACACCACACATACGCACACACACCCACACACCCACACACACACACACACACACACACACACACACACACGCACGCACCAAAAGAATTTGTCACATATGAAGTTATCAGAAAGATAGCAGATTTACAAATATTACAGTGTCAGTCTCTCTCAGAGACATCACAATATACAGATTGCTTTGATTTCACAATGTGACTGTTTTTAAAGAATAACGTAACATAATGAAAATTAAAACACAAAGATAAACGTGACATTATGAGCATATAATAATACAGACGAAGTTGACGGATGTAGTAATCAGTTTGTGTGAATGCTACTTATATGGTATTATGTAAATAGTTAGTTAGTCAGTTAGTTACGTGCTCCACTGATCAATAGCATGGAAAAACCGTTATGAGTGTAACGTGTCAAATGCACAAGAAATGCGCACGGGAAACCAGTATTATTGTTTACGTTATAGTGTTATACCTAAATATTTCTATTATCTATCCCATTTCCTTAAATGGCACAAAATGCATGTATTTTATCTCCAGATTTATTTACTCATATTCAAGAATTCGTCTACGGTATAGCAGCAGTTGTCAAGGAGGTATGATTTCAATTTGTTTTTGACACTATCCCTGCTTTCTGTCAGATATTTCATTTCATCTGTTAATTTATCAGAAAGCTTTATAGCTGCATATTTTACCCTTTTCTGTGCCAAAGATGGGTTAAGTAAAGGATAGTGTAGGTCTTTCTTTTTTCTGGTATTGTAATCATGAATGTCGCTGTTGATTTTAAACTGGTCTATGTTGTTGAGAAAAAAATTCATTACTAAAAAAATGTATTGTGAAGCAGTTGTAAGAATTCCTAACCTTTTAAACAGGTGCCTACAAGATGCGCGACTATGAACCCCACACATTATTCTAACTACTTTCTTTTGAGCAGTGAATACCTTTAGCCGAAGTGTTGAGTTGCCCCAGAATATTATTCCGTATGACATCAGAGACTGGAAGTATGCAAAGTATGTTAGCTTACTACTTTCTACATCCTCAAAGTTGGCAATTATTCTGATTGCAAAAGTTGCTGAACCTAGTCGCTTTAGGAGATCCAAAATATGAATTTTCCAATTAAGATTCTCATTTATATGAACACCCAAAAACTTAGTGTGCTCTACCCTGGCTACCGACTTCTTTTGATGGGTTATGTTTATTGAAGGAATTATACTTTTTGGAGGAGAAAACTGGATGTAATGTGTTTTATCAAAGTTCAGAGCAAGCCCATTCGCCGAAAACCAAATAATAAGCTTTCCAAAGACCTTATTTGTATCATTTCCTATCGGACTTTCTTTTACTGGATTAATAATTATGCTTGTATCATCAGCAAACAGTGTCAGTTCAGCACCCTCTTTCACATAAGAAGGGAGGTCATTCACGTATATCAAGAACAGGAGGGGACACATGATCGAACCTGGTGGAACACCTAATGTAATTTCACCCCAGTTAGATGAAGTGACAAACTCCTTTGACTCATATGAAGCATATAAAGAGACTTTTTGCTTCCTGTTCTGTAGATATGACTTAAACCACTCATATGTTGTTCCAATTATACCATAGAAGTTTAATTTCTCTAACATATTGTCATGGTTCACACAATCAAATGCTTTGGATAAGTCACAGAATATTCCTACTGGTGACATTTTACTATTTAAAGATTGTATTATGTGGACAGTGAAATTGTATACTGCTGTCTCAGTGGAAGAGCGTTTCTGAAATCCGAACTGTGATGTACTAAGTATCCCATTACTGTTGAGATGGCTAACCACTCTTGAGTATATTACTTTCTCAAAGACTATTTAAAATGCTGTAAGTAAGGATACTGTCCGGTAATTATTGACATCTGTGGTTTCCTCCTATTTGTAGAGAGCCCTGACAATGGCATATTTTAACCTGTCTGGAAAAATACCCTGAGTCAGTGATGCATTACATATGTGACTCAAAACATCAGTTGTAATTGTTCCACATTGTTTTAATAACTTGTTAGCGATATCATCTACTCCAACAGAACATTTATATTTCACATATTTAATAAATCTTCTTATTCCACAAGAGGTTGTTAGATGAAACTTAATCTGACTAAAATGTTTCAAAACTGACTCTTCCATTTACTGCCTGGCTATTTCTTGTGAACTGTTCTCACCAATTTTTTCTCCTACAGTTAAGAAGTGATTGTTAAATACATTGGTACCTTTGTACTGTTGGTTAAGATGGAATCATTCTCTTTAACAGTAATACTACATGCCCCAGTGGTTACTTTTCCTGTCTCCCTTCTAACAACATTTCATATTGAATTGATTTTATTGCTGGAGTTGTTAATTTCTTCTCTAACATACATATTTCTTGATTTCCTTACAACTTTTCTCAGTATGTTACAATAATTTTTATAGTGTAAAAGTATTTCTGGGTCTTTACTAGTTCTTGCTGTCTCATACAGTTTTCGTTTTCTTCCCAAAGACACTTTAATACCTGTAGTAATCCAAGGTTTCTTTGAAAAGTTCGTGGTGTTACATTTAGTAATTTTCTTTGGAAAACAATGTTCAAAAAGGGATATAAATTTATCAAGAAATATACTGCATTTATCACTAGCATTTGGCTCGTTGTATACATCTTCCCAGTTAACATTTCCTGAACTTTCTCTGAAGTTATCTGTAGATACCGGGTTGAGCACCCTCACACTTTTACTTAATGGTTTCTGAAGTGTACACCCTGTTAGGTTTTGTAAGTTAATCAAGTGTGCTACGTACAAGGAGCAACGTAGAGGTGAGATGAAATGAATAATATGGCAGTATCAATTATATTAACATTTATGGTGCACTGAAATTTTGAATGAAGAATAGTAGCTGTAAAATGTTTTTCCCCAAGGAATCAAGGTAGCATTGAAAGTATTTATATTACAAAGAATACCATATCCAGTGAGCATTAATTACAAATAAATTGTAAAAATGTGATGGTCAGTTGTATGAATGTTACTTATATGGTATTGTGTAAATACAATGCAATAAACAGTTGACAACATATACATGAGATGCATGAATAGTGTGACAGTAGTAATTACATTAATGTAGTATGGCTCACCACTTCTACTTTTAAATCAATTTTACAGCTGCAGTAATGTGTGATTGAGCAGGCAGCCATAGTATGATGTAATACTTTATTTGGATTATTGATTGCATTATGTTGTTAAAAGGAGCCGTGTTTCTTTATGTTTTAGGCTGGATAATAAGTCAATGAAGTTTTGTAGAAAAGTTGCATTGGCTAGCTCCGTCTGTTCATTAAGAATATGATGTGGTGATTTGCTTTTATGTGTATATATTTCTACCTCTTCAAGCAGATTCATGACGCTACCTTTCCAAACATGATTCAATATTTGAATGTGGTCTTCAGTGTTTTTTACTCCATGTTTACTGAGAGCTGTGTGCATTGCAAATGCAGATTTTGAAGGGTTGTTCACACGTATGGCATCTAAATTTTGTTTGAATTGTATCTCAGAGTTTCTCCCAGTCTGTCCAATATAGAAGGAAGGGCAATTTAGGCATCTGAGTTTATATATGCCTGATCATTGGTATGGGGGGTTGTTATTCTTTATGTTATGAATGGTTAGCTGCTGAAGTTTATGGTTTGAGTGGAAGCTTTTAGTTATGTTTGTGTTTTTGAAGAGATTACTTATTTTATGGGGTATGCTCGCTAGAGAAGGAAGTGAGACATATTTTTTGCTGCTTTCTGCAGACTTGTGTGTTGACTGGATAGGTTTCTGGTGTGGGGCTTTGTGGTTTGCTGTTTCTTGGATTTTTTGTGATAATTTGTCAATCATGTGTGGGTTATATCCATTGTTTAGAGCTATGGCTTTGATGATATTGGTTTCTTTATGTTCTTCAACTGGTTCCAGTGGAATTTTATGCAGCCGATTATGCATGGACCTAAAGTATGCCATCTTATGATGGTTTGGATGGCAAGATGAGCTGTTGATGCATACATCTGTGGCAATTTGCTTTCTGTAAATTTCAAAGTGAAGTATCTGGTTTTTGGTGGAAATTTTTAAAACTAAGAAATTGGTGCTGTTATTCGATTCATGTTCAACAGTGAATTTGATGTCATTGTGCATGCTGCTCAGCTTTGCTGCAAATGTGTCAATTTCTTCATTAGTGCCATCAAAAAGAATAATTGTATCATCTACATACCTTTTATAGTAGATGATTTTGCTGTTGTGTTCTAATTGGTTTATGTAAATGTCTGCTAACTTCGCAGCTAGGCTGCTACCCATTGCCAACCCATCATTCTGTTTGTAAATTTTGTTATTAAACCTGAAGTAACTGTATGACAGCACCAATGTGTGTAACTCAATGAGCTCATAGATTTCTGCCATACTCAATTTCTTGTGTTTAAGCAGATTGTTCTTGATTATATTTATTGTGTCCTGTATAGGGATGTTAGTACAAAGATTTACAATGTCAAGCGGTGTCAGTGTGGCTGTCGGTGGAATGTGCACATCTTTAATTTTGTCAGTGAGCTCATATGTGTTCCTAATAGAGTAGTTAGTTTCAAAAGTAGATTATGTGTACACAGCCACGGTCTCACCATGTCAGTTTTAGACAAAATAGCATTATGTGAATTCTTTTGTGAAGGTTTAAGCAAGGCTAACAATTTTGTTGCACATATTATTATGAAAGGCAGTGCTCAGACAAAATTTTGCCGGCCCACATCTGTTCCCATTGCATAGCGGGACAAAGTGGCTGCTGAACTCAAAGAACTGTAAGATAGAGGAGCTATTGCGCCCATAAAATCCAGTGAGTGGGCAAGTCTACTGGTTTTGTTCCCCAAACCTTTATTGCACCCATACAAGCCAGTCAGTGGGCAAGTCCACAGGTTTTGCTCCCCAAACGTTCGGGTCGCATTCGCCTCTGTGTTGACTTTAAGTCTACAGCCAACCCACAAACTGTTATTCAAACTTATCCATTGCCACGTACAGAGGACCTCGTGGACAGATTAGGCGCTGGTCGCTGCTTTTCAACAATTGATCTGCAAGACTTATATCTTCAAATACCGCTAGATGAAGAACCTTAAACTGTGTGTGTTGTGAACACTCGTTTGGAATTGTTTAAATATTTGTGTTGGCCTTTTGGCAGTGATTCCGCACCTGTATTTGGAGCAGCTGACTGCTCAAGTACCAAATCGTTCAAATTATTTGGACGATATTGTCGTAACCTCAAGAACACACTGCCCATTTGTGTGCTTTTTCTTCGGGTGTTATCTGATGGAAGTCTAAAGTGTAGACTGCACAAGTGTAATTTTTTTAAACCGCAGTTGCAGTATGTTGGTCACGTCATAAACAGTCAAGGTGTACATTCTCTTCAGTCACATTTGTTAGCCATACGTGACTTTCCAGTTCCTCGCAATGTCACAGAATTGCAGTCAGTCTTACGGAAAATGAACTATTATATTCAGTTCATACCGATACCGCAAAAGTCGCAGTTCCATTGCATCGCTTGCGTCACAAGAATGCCCCCTTTGTTTGGACAGATGAGTGCCACGTAGTTTTTCAAAAACTTACAGATGCATTGCTCAGTGACCGATGCTTGGTTCAATTTGGTCCGGACAAACCAGTTGTGTTGCAATTTGACAGCCGGCTAGTGTGGCCTAGCGGTTCCGGAACTGCTCGACCGCTACGGTCGCAGGTTCGACTCCTGCCTCGGGAATGGCTGTGAGTAATGCCCTTAGGTTAGTTAGGTTTAAGTAGATCTAAGTTCTAGGGGACTTATGACCGCAAATGCTAAGTCCTATGCTCAGAGCCACTTGAACCATTTTTTTGGAATTTGACACTTCCTGTTACGAAATCGCTGCAGTACTTTCGCACAGATTTGGTGATAAAGACAGGCCTATTGCTTTCGCATAAAAAGTGTTGTTCGAAGCTCAGTGTAATTATTCACAAACAGAGAAAGAGACATTGGCTATTGTGTATGGTGTCACCAAATTCCACCACTGTTTGTACGGCCAGAAATTCTACTTAATGACAGATCACAAGCCATTGTAATCCGTGATTCATCCCATGAAGCCGGTTCCTGTACGAACTGCCCAAAAATTGCCGAGGTGAGCTTTATTGTGGTCTCAGTACCAGTATGAGATTGTGTCGACCGACAGCTCAACATGGTAATGCGGACGCACTACCCCGTCTTCCATTTTGCCCTGATACAGATTTTGAGGCTTCTGCTACATTTTGTTGTCACATCGACGCTCAGGATTCTGAACTGCTTTAGTCCTTTCCTCTGAACTACTGGAAAATTGCGCAGACCACGGAATCTGAATTAGATCTCAACATTTTGCTAAAATACATTAGCACATTTTGTCCTCGCTCGTTGCAAAGCATAAAGAACTCTGTAGTGTGGCGATACCTTGCTCGTCGATACAGCCTCGCTATACAGCAAGGTGTGATTCTTGTTCAGAATGACAGTGGACTGTCACGTGTGTTGATCGCCAAAGTCTTGGAAAAAGAAGTGTTAGAGTCACTTCACCAAGGACACTGGGAGATTGTTCGTACGAAACACTTAGCGCGTCGAAACTGTACTTGGCAAAGCTATGGCATACACCATCTAACCAGTGCACTGTTCAATCCACAGTCAAACGGCGAAGAGGAACGTTCTGTCAGATCCTTCAAGCAGCAGATGGACAAACTTCGCACCGCACACAGCAGGAATGAAGCATTGCAACTGTTTCTAGCCTCCTATCGTTAGCATCCACGAGATGGACCATGGCCGGCGGAACTGCTTCACGGCTGCCGCTATCGGACACTGCTCCACCTGCACCACCCTTCTCAGCATCCGGCGCAGAAAGAAGGCCCCAAGCATCGCTTCGCGCCGCATTATATTTTGATATTGAGGGTTTTTAGCGGCAGACGGCGGTGGGCGCAGGGTGACATCCTTCGTCGACTTGGCGCAAGCATGTATCTCATTTCAGGCCCAGACGCATTGCAGGGCCGAGATCACAATCAAATTCGCTACTATCATGTGCACGGTGTATCTCTTCCCCCAGATCCACGGACCCCTTCGACAGTGCGGCCACAACAGCGTCCAGTGAGTCAGTACGACAGCGCGGGACGACCCCATGGTGAGTCTTCGCGTCCTCCGTCTCATCTCGTCCTACCGATGGAGCTGGACCCTCCCACGCAGCAGCAGCCGACGCCTTCTACTGCTTGGTATAGGCCTCAGTAGGTGGGCACGTACCGTTCTGGTCGTTTTCCAGGAGGCCTCCATCTCCACACACCCACCCGTTGTCATGCTCCTTATCCGACGACGGACACGCCAGCCAGGAACGATAGAGAAGAGATGGCTGTGAGTATAGGACAGCCAATCGCATGCTGACAGACCTCCCTCCAGGTCGACAACGCAAGTGCAGCGGCCCATAGGTGAAGAGGACATAAGGGTCGCGCCCGACTGGTCGGACCCACTTCGACAGCAGCTTCGGTGTTAGCCACTTCGTCAGGTGATGCATCGTAGCCTCTACGCATCGTAGCCTCCTATCAGTAGCTATCTCCATGTAGCACAGACTTGTGTTTGTCTATTCTGAATAAGAGTGATTATTTTGCATGTCGCCCTTTGGTTGTGACACATCTATCAAAGTTATGTAATTGTATCTTGTCTTAGTGTCATAAAACTCATTATTATGAGTCGTTCGATTGTTTGTATAGTGGACAGAGTAATGCAGGATTCCTAGACACAACATTTCTAGCAGAAGCGTTGTGGTGGAAGAGGGTGCTTGTTTTCCCAAGCGACGGTGTATACAAGACGTCAGTTGTTTTTAGCGATACGATCTATTTGTGGTGGAAATTGAATTAATGTGATACGGTTTTGTAAATGTACTATTTCACGCCAAATTTTACATCGCAGTTGCACTATCTCTCTCTTCTTCCCCTCCATTAGCCAATAACGATGCAGTATTCTGAGGAGGGATGAAACCCTCTGTCCGTGTATTTGGAGACGTTGGTTGATGCACAGACAGGAAGTAGCCGCTTAAGAGAGATCCGATGTGGTTTATCAGATATCAAATGTCAAAGGACGCCAAGTTCTGCTTCGCGGTTACTGAAATGTCCAGGAGGCGATGCTCGAGGCGTCCTTGGTGTGGACGAATAGCAAACTACTGCTCAGTGTGCGTTTGGCTACCATCACGATCGCATGGCCTATGTGCAAAATGTGGAGGAGTGTGCTTGTGTTCTCAATAGTCTCTGTATACATGGCGAGTGGTTTTTAATTACTTGATTTGCTGACATCTGTGTACACAGGTGGGGACGGACCAAGTCCCTCTTTGTGATATGATCACCAGTCAGTAGTTCCCACCGATGTCGCTTGGACTGCTGGGGTCATTAGTAGTTATGTGTGGGCCTGTACACAAGGTTTCCAGACGCCATGGGAGGCAGATGTGTTGTCATAACAGTACCACTAAAGTGCACTAAGGCAGTTATTTTCCTAGCACCGTGCATCTGCTCGGAGTAGTTAGCTGGTGCGTTGTTAATAGAGTACATTTGAGATTTATGTGTTAGGTAGGGTTTCTTCACGATCTTTGTGGAATGCTACGTCTTTACAAGCGATGTTTTTTGTGATATATCATTCCCACTGCCAATCTGTAGTGCTGTAATCAGAGCAGGACATCACGTCTGATGTTTGTGGCAGTGAAAAGCTAATGGTTCCTACCACCTCCTACCTGTCAGCACAACAACGCAAAGGTATGCTATTACTTGATGGCTTGTCTTGGGATTAGTGCTACTTCCAGTGGGAGATTCGAACTACCTGTGATAGCCCTGTATTTTTTCGGGTATATTTAGGACGTAATCGAAATATAAGTATGTTTGAGCAGTCTGGTATGGAAAGAGACTCTGGTTGATATATATACGAAAAGACTGTGAGCACACAAAGAAATTCCAGCAGTTCTTAGTTACATGAAAGAAAGAAATAAACTATATGAAGTCTTCACGGGTTGTGAGCCGAGTAGCGTTGTCGTCTCGTAGCAATGTTTCGACCGAATACTTCTCCATCATCTTCTCCTGAAAATGATGGAGACGCATTCCATCGAGACGTTGTTACGAGACGACGACACTACTCGGCTGACAACCCATGAAGACTTCATATATGAAATTCGCCGAGAAAGCCTGCACTCACAAATAAATAAACTGTGTGAAATTCATCACCACAGGGTGTCTAAATAAACAGTATTCTGCACCGCATTGGCTTCTCCAAATTGTTTAAATAAATACACAAACAATGTCCATGCAAATTTTTTAAACAATATTCCAATGCCTTAAATAGTTTAATGCAATTGATTGATAATATATTAGCCTACTGTCGTGAGATCCTTCCAGTCCAACACAGACTTAGAAATTTTTCCCACCATTTTTTCCTGTGTTGGGGAGGTGAGGGGAAGGGAGTGGAGGGGTGTGGTAGGGATTTACCACAAGGGTGATGGGGAAATTCAACACATGCCTGCCAGGGAAATTCCATTGTATCAACAGTAGGGCTAATTAATTGATAAATTAATTAATTAATTTGATATAAATTTGTTATCAGTTTGGCATAAGTTTTCCTCGTTCCCACTTTCCTTTTTGACTAAATGTCAACTTCGGCAACTGTCATTGTAGATATGATGCAATGTTTTCTTTGCTCTGCTTTGTAAGAACACCGCTAGCGCTGTAGCACTGTTGGGAGATACGTGTCGACTAAGCAGTTGAACTACGCTCTGTAGCCTCATGCTCTGCTCACCGCTGTATACCTCCAGCCCCACCGCTGTTACCATTAGCATCCGATACTGTGGTTGTATTGTATACAATATGTGAGGCGCTAAATAACGTATACATCTTTGGCCTTCTGTGATCTTGCAGTGAAGGGGTGTCTTGTGAGTTTCAGCCCTAAATTCAATTTCTCGAGGTTTCTATAATGTGTCATGTACATTCTTTTTTATCTCAGCATAGTCACCAGCTTTGGAAATCGTTTTGTGAAGATTTGTGCTCTTACGTAGGATCAAATCGTTAAGTCTACCTCTGAAATATAGCCTACACCAGAATCTTCTGCTACAGCTGAAAGATCTAATATATCGGTTTCAGGGTGTGTCAACTGTTGAAAACCACCAATAAGTAGAAACAGTTGGCAAACCCATATAAATTTTTAATTACCAAGTACAGGATATTTCTTGATTTGACTGACGTTCTATTGTACAATTCATCCACGCAGAGATTATTTGCCTTAGCATTTTTGGACACACTAGCAAGGTCCCCTACGAATTCTGCACTCAAAAAGACATAGCATGTTGATATCGGTGTAGACGTCTTGTTCGTTACCTCTGCTAGAGCACTGGATTTCACAAGAAGTGTAGCATTTTGTAGTAGACAGCAGGATTCGGAGTGTTTGTTTCCAAGCATCCTTTCCATAATCACCCGAAAACGTCAGCAAGGTGGCATATGTGTATGTCAAGGTAAGGTCTTGCATATTAAACCCCTGTCCCTCACGGTGGAAACCAACATGCAGCAGATGCCAATTCAAACCGCAGTTGGGTCCACATCGCAGCATAGCTTTTGTACAAAGCAGGGCTTGCTGCAGTTGAGGTCGCGTACACGTCTCATCAGAAGCTGCTGACGTGTCTCTAAATGCGGATTATTGCTGCACTGATGGTCAGAGCTGCAAGCATGGTGCAAATGCTAAGCTTGCGTGTGTCGTGAAGCTTTGAACCCTGTCCTGTTACAGCGCCACTATAACACCAACAATACTCAGCATCGATTACGAAGATATTTATATACATTGTGTACGTAATTTGAGAGTATTTTGGCAGCGTATGTACACTGATCCAAAAATCCGAAAAAAGATACGTATTAGAAGTCATCCGCTAGACACGAAAACCAAAGGAACTTGAACTATACGTTTAGTTCTTTTATTTGTACGTTCCAGATATCACAACTATGATATATTGCTACCATACAGAATGTGTCAACATCTATGAGCGTACTCAAACGTTACACTACCGAATAGCCATTATTGCTTCATTGAACCACCTATAATCGAAAACGTAACTTGAAATGTTTATCTGTATGTATGCTTGTTTTTAATTGATTTTCGATTTAACAGGGTTACCAAGGGCGGTGGCACTCAAAACACACCATTAATTAAAACTGTGTTCTAAATACTTGTGAAGTAGCATACCGAACAGTCAAAACAATTTCATGTGGATCTAAGGGCTTTAACATAAAGAGTGAAAATGGAATTCCACAGATTAGAGAGCAGAAAGGTGGAAAAGGTGCACTGAAGGCCTCAACGAGCGGAAGAAACTGTCTGATGACTTGATAGAAGAAGTAATGGGAGTCTACATGCGAGATATAGCGGATCCGGTATTAGAGACGGAGTTCAACAGAACTTTGGAAGTGTAGCACTCGGATTGGGCAGAGTAGATAGACAACATCCTTTCGGAGTGTCCGAAGTCACTGCCTAAGCAGCAACCAAGTAACGATTCTCGCTGGTGTGTAGAATCGATGAGACGGGTCTCGTACTATCACAATGTCGTAAAATTATCATCCACACAACGTTGAAGATAGCGGAGGTAGGTAAGTACGAAAACTATAGCATGGTCAGCTTCACATCTCAAGCAACCAAATTCCTAACAAGAACAATGTATAGAGGAATGGAAAAGGAAGTCAAGTATCTGCTAACAGACGTTCTCTCGGCGTATTTCTTACTTCTAGAATTCTCTGGTGTCCGCCTGATCATATCCTAAATTATCTGCGACATTTCAGCAGATAGATTTGTTGCCATCTTCAAGTGGTTCCTAATGATTACTTCTCAGCTCGGATCGGCGTCCTGTGTATTTTGGTCGTTATCGTTTCCATCAATCCGCTTCAGTCGTTGTCCACGCAGCCGTCGCATTGGACGGTGGCGAAAATGTGGGTGCTGCCGGCCGGCTGCGAACTGCGCGCTGTGGCCACCAGATGCGACCTCACCGTACGGGGACACCGTGCGCATTCTCGCCTCAGAGCAGGGTTTCACTACTGACTCTGCTGTAGACCATTACCTTTGTTAATTTGACCTTTTTGGACCCTAAGACCAATGGCCTGTTTAATCACGTAATCCAAGAAGAAGACAGATTGCCTAAATATCTCGCTTTTGTTGTTATCTGTAGTGTCGCCAGTTTTTGTAGCATGATCGATCAGAGCTAATTTGGTGGCCTACCGAAATTCATAATGGACCTCTTTTGTGCAATGTGTACAGAAACGCAAACTGATACCGTGCAGCAGTGGCAGGGGATTTGGAAGACTCCTGGTTCTCAGAACCTTACGTCACCCTTTACTTAACATAACAAACTAACCGTAGGGTAGGTGAGATTGTCGATGGCATCTGTTGCAGAATTTTAGTGCGAGACGTTTACGACATATCGTATTTTGAAAAGTATCCACACAGAGACTTGTACAACGCCTTTACTGATGAAGAAAACACTGCGTCGAAACCAACCAGCAGGGCACTATTTAACTCCCCAGCTCATCCCAACTCTCTACAGATACCTAGTGACTAGGCGACCTCCTTATGTCATGCTCCATCGAAGTGACTTAGATAATTATACAAAAAATAAGAAAATAGAACTTGGTATTGTACTTATACTCCGTTAGCTGCAACCCTGCTCTGGTGCCTCGATCAGCTCCTTTGAGAAGAGATGTGCTGTTTATATGAGTATTTAATTCCAGTTGTCTTCTGCCACTGACACCGACTGTTCTCAGCGCTGCTATGTTTCGAATACGCTGGCCGTCTCCAGTACTCGCTATAATTAGACGTCTACCAATTCTGCAATCAGTCGTTGCCTTGATAAAATTCTGCACAGCCTACCGAGTCTGTTTTACGAAGTTACCAAACATGAGCCCACACATACAACATTACCTCTCTCTGTAGGGGGTAAATCATGTAAAACTGGCATCGCAAATGTTGCAGAAATATAAAGTGCTATTGATGAGCGGTTTTCACAGAATGGATCGATAGTCAGGAGCTCCTATTGTAAGCCAATAAACAATTTGTAATAACACGCAGAAAGTGTATTTTTTGTGAAACAACGCCTAATGATATTAACAAACTAACCGTAGGGTAGGTGAGATTGTCAATGGCATCTGTTGCAGAATTTTAGTGCGAGACGTTTACGACATATCGTATTTTGCAAAATATCCACACAGAGACTTGTACAACGCCTGTGATAGTACACACTAAGGAAAACCCAAGTGCATACACAAGTTCTGTTGATTCCGGCCAGTAAACGAGACAGTTCACCATCACAGGTTGTGTTCAAAATGGCCATCGGCATCGGCAATATACGCTTCTAGTCTGGTGTTAAACGACAGCTGCATCCGTACTAGCACTTCAGCAAAGATGTCCGAGCAGGTTACGGTAATACGTCGTTGCATATCAGAGGGGTAGTTGGTATGCCCTTGTAGATAGTGTCTTGCAGCTTTCTTCACAGAAAATAGTCTACAGACAACAAATCCGGGGATCAAACTGGTCGTCATTTTCAACTCAAAGAATGACGGTCAGTTGTCTCATTACCTGGTCGTAATCCACATGACCAGTATATGCACTTGTGCTGTTCTTTAATGTGTGCTACCACAGGTATTGTAGAAGTGTCGGAGTAGGAACTCTTCAAAATACGACATCTCGTAAACGACTCGCAATATAATCCTGCAACATGCACCACCGACATTCTAATTTACCCTACTTTTAGTTTCAATAGGCATAGCTCCATTTAAAAAGTGTACATTTGCCAAAGAAACACATTTCTGACTATTAATACTATCTGTTGATTGGCTAACAATACAAGCCCCTGACTACTAATCCATTCTATGAAAACCACACATCAGCAGTGGTGCAAGATTTAGGCGGCTCACCCTGGGTACACACAGTTCGCATTAAATGCCTTAATAAATGGTTTGGCTGGCTTTAAAATTATTGGACTAGATTCCTGTTAATGGGCCATGCACTCATTGCATTGGCCGATTACTGGTCTTCTAACCTCCAGTATAATTGACTAATTAGCTGGAAGTAAATGATAGGAGGAATAAAAATTTGTTTAACACAAAGTGGTTAATGTTTGGTAAAGACAAAAAAAGATGTATCACCCTTGCTTCCTGCCCTATGGACGACGACAGGATAATGCGCATAAAATGGGACTCGAATTTCTCCAACATTTACAGTCTTTGTTTGCTGGGATGTCTCGTTTATGAGTTATTTAGATTTCATTGTGATGAAGTGGCTATATTTAGTATAATTGACCACTAAGTATCTAAACGTGAGCACAATTGTGTATCTAGAAATAGCTATCATGATCTGTTATCCCATACTGAACATATAAATACAGTTTCCCAAATCTTCTCACGCTGAAATGTGTATAACAGTCTTTGGTGTATTCAAATTGCGCAGCTTTAGAAAAAAAGGCAATACAAAATTTTGTATTCCTTCTATTCAAGTGCTATCAGTGTACATTCAGTTTGTTACGATCGTTCAAGGTGGTTAGAAATTAGTAATTTGATTTTAGATACAGTATATCGACACCTGCCATTGTGCCTATCTAAAGTACTTTACCCAGTACAGGTTGGGTATTTAAATATGCTTCCTCGAATCGTTTTTCTCTTTCGAGTGGTGCCATTGCCTAATACGTTTCTCTGTTTCTCTGAACGTACTTACTTTCCTAACACAGCTGCCGTGAAATTATTTGCGGTCTCTGGCTTAACACCATGGCGGATCTTCGGCGCTCCACACTGTCTCAAAACAGCGACCTGCCGCGGGAAAACCATTCAACGTAAACTTGCAGTTTACTTGTCGCCCTCTGACAGCCACAGATTACTTCGTTATCGGTGCATGCCACCAGCATCAGAGGCTCAGCTGTCGGCTGCTCTAATCTGGCAGACACTACCTGCTCCTGACTGCGCCTGTCTGTGTCTGCACTCCCACGACACCGCGCCTTCTGTCAAACCCGCGGGCGTTAGCTGCTCTTCTCTGTCATCTCCCAGAGGCCTAACTGATAGCTAGGACTCGAGTAATATGCACTTGTGGCTTTCTGCTCCTTCTCACACTCTTTGCTCGTCTCAAATGGTTTAACAGTTTTTATCGTGAATCATTTTTCGTTACCACTCGGTGTACGATAATAGTCTCTGACTTTCACGATTTCGCCAAATGTTTTAAAATCAATAGACATGTTAGAGGATGTTATCTTTCTCAAGGAAATATGTTGTAGCACATACTCTTTTCCTTGAATTCCTCTGCCTCCGATAAGCATCATTCCGTTGACCACTGATAGAGATAAGTCACCTAATGTTAGAGATCCGTTGACAATTTTGACGAATCGTAAGTCTGATCGAACGAGCTATACATCTGATTTTAAAACAGTTCTCCATGAACAGTGGCTAACATCAGTATTTCTTATTTAAATTTTGTTTCTACATCTTCTTCTTTCGTCACAGGCGGTGTTATTTCTGTTAGTGGTTCTCCAAAGTTACATTTCATTATTTATTAATGAGTGTGGAAGTTTCATTCTGGGTACTTCGATTCGCTGCCGATGATTCTGGAATGAAAAGTTTCGTCATCATTTCTATTTAGGACACGGTGACTTACTCTATCCATTGATATGTATTGTGTGAATATTTGCATCCCCATGAATGTTTGCTCCTTGGAATCGGGTTCGATAAGTATAGGAAAAAGTTCTGTCGTGCCCTTTTAATGAAACCACCCCGTAATTTTCCTCAAGAGATATATGGAAAACATGAATATAGATGGCCGGTCTGGGATTTAAACACCCATCCTCTTGAATACGAGTCTACTGCACCACCTTGTTAAATTATCAAAGATGAATTGACGTTCTACATCTACATTTACAGTCCGCAAGCCACCCAACGGTGTGTGGCGGAGGGCACTTTACGTGACACTGTTATTATCTTCCTTTCCTGTTCCAGTCGCGTATGGTTCGCGGGAAGAAAAACTGCCGGAAAGCCTCCGTGCGTACTCGAATCTCTCTAATTTTACATTCGTGATCTCCTCGGGAGGTATAAGTAGGGGGAAGCAATATATTCGATACCTCATCCAGAAACGCACCCTCTCGAAACCTGGACAGAAAGCTACACCGCGATGCAGAACGCCTCTCTTGCAGAGTCTGCCCCTTGAGTTTGCTAAACATGTCCGTAACGCTATCACGCTTACCAAATAACCCTGTGACGAAACACGCCGCTCTTCTTTGGATCCTCTCTACCTCCTCTGTCAATCCGACCTGGTACGGATCCCACACTGATGAGCAATACTCAAGTATAGGTCGAGTGAGTGTTTTGTAAGCCAGATCCATTGTTTATGGACTATATTTTCTAAGGACCCTCCCAATGAATCTCAGCCTGGCACCCGCCTTACCAACAATTAATTTTATATGATCATTCCACTTCAAATTGTTCCGTACGCATACTCCGAGGTATCTTACCGAAGTTACTCCTACCAGTGTTTGTTCCGCTATCATATAATCATACAATAAAGGATCTTTCTTTCTATGTATTCGCAATTCGTTACATTTGTCTATGTTAAAGATCAGTTGCCACTCCCTGCACCAAGTGCCTATCCGCTGCTGATCTTCCTGCATTTCGCTGCAATTTTCTAATGCTGCAACCTCTCTGTATACTAAAGCATCATCTGCGAAAAGCCGCATGGAACTTCCGACACTATCTGCTAGGTCATTTATATATATTTTGAAAAACAATGGTCCCATAACACTCCCCTGTGGCACGCCAGAGGTTACTTTAACGTCTGTAGTCGTCTCTCCATTGAGAACAACATGCTGTATTCTGTTTGCTAAAAACTCTTGATCCAGCCTCATAGCTGGTCTGATATTCCGTAGGCTCTTACTTTGTTTATCAGGCGACAGTGCGGAACTGTATCGAACGCCTTCCGAACGTCAAGGAAAATGGCATCTACCTGGGAGCCTGTATCTAATATTTTCTGGGCCTCATGAACAAATAAAGCGAGTTTGGTCTCACCCGATCGCTGTTTCCGGAATCCATGTTGATTCCTACAGAATAGATTTGGGTTTCCAGAAATGACATGATACGCGAGCAAAAAACATGTTCTCAAACTCTACAACAGATCGATGTCAGAAATATAGGCCTATAGTTTAGCGCATCTGCTCGACGACCCTTCTTGAAAACTGGAACTACCTGCGCAAGTTCTTTTGCGTACTCTGTGCAGAATCGAATTGGTATCCCGTCAGGTCCAGTGGACTTTCCTGTGTTGAGTGATTTCGGTTGCTTTTTTATTCCTTGGGCACTTGTTTCGATGTCAGCGTTCGTGCGAGGATTTAGAGAAGGAACTGCAGTGCGATCTTTCTCTGTGGAACAGCTTTGGAAAAGGTGTCTAGTATTTCAGCTTTACGTGTGTCATCCTCTGTTTCAATGCCATTATCATCCCAGAGTGTGTGGATATGCTGTTTCGATCCACTTACTGATTTAACATAAGATCAGAGCTTCCTATGATTTTCTGTCAAGTCTGTACATAGAATGTTACTTTCGAATTCACTGAACGCTTCACGCAGAGCCCTCCTTATGCTAACTCCCCGGTTGGTTAAGTCGGGAATCACACTTTATTAATAGTTGTAGTGCAACTTAATATCTCCAGTTGCAGTTACATTTTCAGCTAGTACACCAAACCCTTTCATCCATACATGAATTTTTTCATCATTACTAATTTTTATACAAGAGCGTGTATATAATGAAAATGGCATGATACTATAAACATAGCTATGTCTACTTTGCGTCTTCAGATCGATTCCACAATGCCACGTCTTGTAGGCGATGACACCTCGATCGGCGAAAGACTCAAGACCAGGAAGGGACGCGTTATTAATAAGTGGAAAGGAGATACTCATCAAAATAAGGAAATTTCTTTTATTGTCTTCTTAGGAGCAGTATTCGTTGCGCTAAAGTGAACAAAATATAAAAGAAAATATGGAGTGTATCATTGTGGCATTTGGCAGGTTGGTCACAATGCAATATTCTAGACTTGGCTGCAGGTAACTGTAGTGTTTTGGAATGGATTCCCAATTCATTACTTGTCATTCAGTTTCAAATAGATGAGAGTATATTCTAATATTGCCACAATAGTTTCCCAAATATTCAACATTCGAGACAGCTGTTGCGATGTTTCTTGGAGAGCAATCGCAGTTCCAAAACAGATCCCGAGATTATAGCCCTCCTCATTGCTTAGATTCACATTTCGTCTTTTTGGTCTATAAAAAATCCGACCTGTCAATTGCATTCCTCCACATTCGTGTCTCACGACACCAGTGGGTTCTGTTGTAACGTTGTTAAAATGATAGTGGTTGTTTGTGTAATGGTATTGGCATTCACAGGCGGATGGGCTATTCACTGAATAGCTGCAACCATGCCAACTTTGGCGAATTCTGTTTGTCGGTCCTTCATCCAGGTACACTACTGGCCATTAAAATTGCAACACCACGAAGAAGACGTTCTACAGATGCGAAATTTAACCGACAGGAAGAAGATGCTGTGATATGCAAATGATTAACTTTTCAGTGCATTCACACAAGGTTGGAGCCGGTGGCGACACCTACAACGTGCTGACATGAGGAAAGTTTCCAACCGATTTCTCATACACAAACAGCAGTTGACCGGCGTTGCCTGGTGAAACGTTATTGTAGTGCCTCGTGTAAGGAGGAGGAATGCTTACCATCACGTTTCCGACTTTGATAAAGGTCGGATTGTAGCCTATCGCGATTGCGGTTTATCGTATCGCGACATTGCTGCTCGCGTTGGTCGAGATCCAATGACTGTTAACAGAATATGGAATCGGTGGATTCGGGAGGGTTATACGGAACGCCGTACTAGATCCCAACGGCCTCGTATCACTAGCAGCCGAGATGACAGGCATCTTATCCACATGGCTGTAACGGATCGTGCAGCCACGTCTCGATCCCTGAGTCAACAGATGGAGACGTTTGCAAGACAACAAGCATCTGCACGAACAGTTCGACGACGTTTACAGCAGCATGGACTATCAGCTCGGAGACCATGGCTGCGGCTACCCTTGACGCTGCATCACAGACTGGAGCGCCTGCGATGGTGTACTCAACGACGAACCTGGGTGCACAAATGGCAAAAAGTCATTTTTTCCGACGAATCCAGGTTCTGTTTACAGCATCATTATGGTCGCATCCGTGTTTGGCGACATCGCGGTGAACGCACATTGGAAGCGTGTATTCGTCATCGCCATACTGGCGTATCACCCGGCCTGATGGTATGGGGTGCCATTGTTTACACGTCTCGGTCACCTCTTGTTCTCATTGATGGCGCTTTGAACAGTGGTCGTGACATTTCAGATGTGTTACGACCCGTGGCTCTACCCTTCATTCGATCTCTGCGAGACACTACATTTCAGCAGGATAATGCACGACCTCATGTTGCAGGTCCTGTACGGGCCTTTCTGGATACCGAAAATGTTCGACTGCTGCCCTGGCCGGCACATTCTCCAGATCCCTCACCAATTGTAAAGTCTGGTCAATGGTGGCCGAGCAACTGGCTCGTCACAATACGCCAGTCACTATTCTTGATGAACTGTGGTGTCGTGTTGGAGCTGCACGGGCAGCTGTATCTGTACACGCCATCCAAGCTCTGTTTGACTCAATGCCCAGGCGTATCATGGCCGTTATTACGGCCAGAGGTGGTTGTTCTGGGTACTGATTTCTCAGGATTTATGCACCCAAATTGCGTGAAAATGTAATCACATGTCAGTTCAAGTATAATATATTTGTACAATGAATACCCGTTTATCATCTGCATTTCTTCTTGGTGTAGCAATTTTAATGGCCAGTAGTGTAATTCATGAAAATAGCCCCTTACACTTCACAAGGGTGCGAGTATCTTCCCTATTTTATGACACTTATATCATACCATAACTACGTGATCATGTCTCTCATAGCATGCTCTATGACATTATAACTATTTAATCTCCACAGTTCTACTGTGGGGAGGGTGTCAGACACAAGTGAATAGAAAGCATACGCATTGTTGTGCTCTTTTGTAACCTGATAGGCCTCGGTAACCATTCCTTAAGGCTACGGACAGTTCGCTTGCGGAACACGGAAATAGTTATTTTCTGCTTCATATATTAATCTTATTCGCTCTCCTTAAAAAACCCATGAGCGCCCCTCAAGAACCGGTGGAGCGACTGTTTTGTAAGTTATCACATTCCTAGATTAATTACCTTTGCTTACGAATCTTCCACAACTACATCTACATACATACTCTGTAGGTCGCCATACGGTGAGTGGCAGACGGTAACCTGTACTATTATTACTACTGAAGCAGTCTAGCATCTGCAATTTCTGCTGTTCTTTTTTTTGTGGTCGTTTCATGTTAAATTACCTTGGACGCTCGTTCATTGAAATTGCGCAGTTGTGTCTGTTTCTGTGTTTAATAGCCAATAATACAACTGAACAATAACGTCTCTTTCCAACTATTTGTGCGAAGAAGGCTACATTTTATTATAGTAAGGGACAACTAAGTGCAGATTCACTGCAGGTTTTCCTGCTTATTGCTGCTATTTCCGTGTATTACGAATTTCCTCTATACAACGGCAACCTTAGAGAACAATCTTACGCAGCATCCTACAATACCCTCAATATCATTTACTTATGTTGTCTTTCTATATATCACTGGAGTTTTCTGACTCTATGATGTTCCTATACAGACGAGCAACATTTGAGAGCCACTGTATGGAGCTTCAACGTTATGCATCAAATCAATCTCAGATGAATATATTGTCAATAGCAACACCAGTTGATTCTATAGAAAAAAGGCTTATCACCTGATTTCTGTACCGTCTGGAAGAAATCGTTCAATCCAACAAAGAGCGGGACACTCAACTTTGATTATTAAAAGACAAAAAGGGATCCTTAAGAAGAGTGTCTCTTCGCCATACATATAAAGGGTTACAATACGCAGCGGGCACACAAATATCTGTCAGGCATTTTATGACCTCAGCACTACAGGTAGAAATGGTTACCTAACGCCAAACTGGACCAGTACACAATGCAAAGGCCCTGTAGTGCAACTAAGTCGTTATGACATTCATCATTCACTGAAATTCCCTGTTCTCACACGGGCTGCCCTCCGAGAAGTGGTCGATGGTCTACATTTGAGTGACAACTTCCATATCTGGATACACCTATCAAAGAGATGAGTCAGAGACAGATCATCGCAAAGATGGGTGTTCCGGAAAGTAAACGAGATGCTGTACAGCGAGCTGTTCGGAGAGGTAGTGTCGAGGAATGTGTGGAACATGCTACCAGTATGATCCTTCTTGTGACTGATAGGTCCTGCTTAAGCTCTTTGGGCAACTAAGAAGATATCCCGTTATATGGGGTAGTGAAGAAAGTAATTCCATAATAAGGTACAAATCCGCGGCACTGCGTAGGTTGAAATGCAGACCATTAGTTTAGCACAGCAAACTCTTCCAGGTCGCGAAAACAGAATGCTGCCATATTATAAGAAAGAGCAGTAATTTTTCGTGTGAGAACTCCTGAGCTCCATGAACAGTTCCCCTAAGCCATCGAATAAATAGGTGACCATTAGGAGGATTTCGGGGAAGAATTTTGCCCATGTACTGCTTTAATAAAGATATTTTTCTTCCTGTTCTGCTGTTTCAATCAGACAATACATATATCAAGTACCGTAATACTTTTCTACTAGACGCCCAGAACAGAAAGGTTCCAATATACTTTCAGGAGCTGGTACCCCACAACGCTTACATATTTGAAAAATTTCATGTTACCTCCATGAGTTGCTAGTGAAATACTTAATTATACAATGAGTTTCAGTCGTCAGTCCTTCATCAAGTTCATAGAGGTATACACACCATCATATTATTCTGAATATTAAATCGTTATCTTCAGGTGATAAAATACGGAATAGGTCACTGTCATCATATTGTAATATATTCGCTTCCCAGCGAAAGTCCTGCAGCGTTTCATTTGACTGCCCCTTTTAACACGAAACAGAGTAATTACCTTTTGCACCGAAATAACGAGTTCCCTTTTTTTCTGAATGCCAGTTATTTTCGTATTATGTGTATCTTTTAAGATAAAATGAAAAACTGACCAACAAAGTTGCGTAATCATGTGTAGAATAAAGTGTTACTACAAGTAGTTTTCTTCGAGCGAGTGCCCGTTGCACGTCCGCACGTGGGGTGTGTGTACCGCCCTGGAGAAGACTCAAATATGGCAAAATATTTAACGGTGGCCACTTGAATAAAATTGATACTAACAATGATACAGAGTACGGAACCGTACTATATGAACACGAGGCAAGGAAGCACGTTTAAGTTTACCTGCTTCACTTAACAGTTAATACCCCGTAACCACTTCAAGCAACCTTAACGAACAAAGTGCACACTGATAGCGCTAAGACAGCACTGCCGAACATCAACTTTAAAACTTCTATTAGAGCAGTACAAATCGAATAATAGTCGGCATGTTTTTTTCTGTGAGTAAAGAACGAACTTAATTACAAACTAAATTAGAAAACAGTAAGTGTATCGTCATTATTACACAGCAGACAATTCTCCCTAGCTTTATACTAGAAAATAGTAAATGATGCTGATTTTGTTAATTTCACTGATCAAAATGCAAATAAATTAAAAATTAATCACCATAGCATAAAAGCAACACAAGAAACTATTAAAACGCTAGCCCATTAGCAATAAATGTAATGTAATTTTGATTCGCTATGTAGTTAACTGGTAGCAAACGAAAGATGTTGTATTAGATTTACCAATAAAAAGTCCCAGAAAGTTGTATTTTACCATCTTAGAAGAACCACGGAGCAATGGAGAGTGATGTAAAGTGCTTACATACTCTATACTAATAGCAACGTTTACAGAATGTGTAGTTTTTTGGGGGTTTAGCAACGACAGACCTAGACTATTTAAATACAGCGGCAGTGTTTGCCTGGGTCCGTTGGTAGGAAAAAACTTGTTATGTCAAGGAATTGGTGGATGAGAGGTGTGACATTCACATTAAGATATTTGAAATTTGTCTGGGCACCGGTCTATGGTGGTTTAGAGTTTCTGCTGGCTTTCTGAGACATAGAGGTTTCAGACGTTCTTGAACTCTATAATTTCGTTTTAGATTCTAAACAAGATTGAAGATTTGAATAACTTACATTCCTTCACAAACTTAAATTCAGTACTGCTAGAATAGAAAATAAGTAACCATTAGTATGTATAAATCTGTGTTATAACATATATACATTTGTAGTTCCTAGAAATTATTTCATACTGTGGTATTAACTACAATTCGTCACGGTCTCTCTTATTGTCATATATTTCGTCTACCCAACTTCAGAAATGAGTCATGCAGAAGACTTTGTATACAGATAACAACAAGATCGACTCATCGATAGTTAAAGCGAAATAACCTTTACTTTTTCCACCAATTTTTTTTTTTTTTTACTGCACAGTGGGATTGATTCTGAAGAATTGTTTTAAGTGTCATTTGCAAGTTTATAAACAGTCGTTAACAAGATCCTGGGAGCCATAGCAATGCATGTAACTGAACACAACACTAGAAAACAACCATTTAATGTGAACGAAGTTAGTCATTATCTAAATAAAAAAGGAATGTGAACAGCAGACCAATAAACCATCATGTTAGGTTATCCTTCCCTTTCTCCGGAGGATGGCCACAGAAGATACCAAGACAGAACGGCCACAGGACATCCCAAGGCTAAAGAACACCTTCAGTATGAGTATGTAATTATGTTAAATGTGTCTTGTGTTGCCATTGTCGCCAGAAAATTAGGTTTTTACCACAAACCATGTTGCTTTATTAAATAATTTTCGTAAATTAATAAAAATTTGTCACAGGTACTGGTTTCTGAAAAACTTTGTCGTAGTTTGGGAACATTAATGATCGATTTATAGTCTGTATGGTTTAAAAAGATCATTCAGCTTTGGGCCATGATGTCTTGCTCCAGTAGGAGAACCCACCAGTTTGTGAAGCTTGTGGAGTGTGTATTTCCATATACGATATTTTAAAAAAAGACTGTTTTATGTTTTAACGCAGTAAATGGCAGTAGGAACCAGGCTCCCATTTTAGCTGATGACCACATGAGTGTGGTACACAGTTTAGAATTTTGTGTACAGTACAGTTTTCAATGTGTTGCAGAGTATTTGGAACACACATATGTTGTTTCGCATTCAGATAGACACAAGTATCGGCTATATTCAGTTAACAGTTCCTCTCTGAGCTCACGTTTTCGTGTTATTCCATGTTAGTAAAACTGAGACAGGGAAAGCTCTCATTTTCTGTTTGTGGAGGTGTTTTCCACAAGAAAACTATTAGGAAATATATTTTCATTACATACCTTTTTTAACACTTCTACAAGTTCAGCCTCAGTCCTACAGCTGTCTCTGGTATGGGCACTAAAGATCTCGATGTCGCACGGCTGAACAATTCTGTCATATTCGACTTAATATTATCTGTTACGGACTTAAGGAAATGTTGTCATATTTTTACAGTAATGATTGTTAGCATTCAACCTTATTTCTGTAATACATACGGCTTAACAAAGCGTTTCGAGACAAAATGCATTCATCATCAGATTGTAAAAACTGAACTCATTATGTTAAAACACGCTTTATGAAGGCTAGAATAGTGTTGTAGAATTCCTAATATATTAACGTTACGAGGTAAATTTTTGCACAACATGATGAAGAGATCATAGCTTCTCGAAACGCGTTGTTAAGCTGTATGTAGAAGCGAAATACGGTTGAATACTACAGGTTGTTACTGTTTGTCATCATCATTTAGCCTAAGGCATCATTAACTACGAGAAACAGAAATATGTACTTTTGGTACAGCTCGTATTAAATGATGTTAAAATTAAATTTCTTATTTGAATAATTTCGTTAAAATTTGATGACAGACTGTAAGAACTGTGACACTAGCTAGAAAGTTTAATACTTAAAAGAAGATTAAAACTACTAACGTGATTTTTCTGTTTACTTTAATTTTGTACACAGACTAATAACAATAGTAACATACAACTATTTATTTTATTGCAAATAGGCTACTAATTAGCAATATTAAAGGGAATAGACGAATTTCAACACCAAATTTCATTTCAGTATTTAATGTGACATCCACAATATGATAGTAAATGAGTACCGCCAGCACAATAATGTAATGTCAAGTTCGTTAGGACATGGAAACTGCTGTGCTATAGTATGGAACCTTGACAGTGATGTCAAGATTAGAATTGGCGAAATATTAGGATTCGAAAAAAAGGAAGCACTCTCTCTGTCTCTCTCTCTCTCTGTCTCTCTCTCTCTCACACACACACACACACACACACACACACAAACACACCATAAGAGTCAGACAACCTACCACACCATCATCATATGTAGCAGCCATCAGGTAATTATGGCTGCTCATTAGCTGCCTTTATATTATTCTGTCCATCTTTTTCCACACAAGCTTCAATGTACACACGTGACTCGCGTCTGACGCGTTGTTTGCATTATATTCAGCGAACGTTGTCAACCAACTCTGTCAGCTGCGTAGCAGAATTACTTCTACGTCGCTCTTACCTGCCTGCTTGTTAGTTGCATGTTGATGAGCAGCCGTAATGCCTTTCAATATTCACACCACTTTCTCGTGACACAACAAACATTTTCTCACATAATTCGATCACGTAAGTACCACTTTTCACGAAGAAATATTTTTTAGTATTTACACACTGGCAAATAAAAAAAATGTATATTTACCTGAAAATGTTGATAGATATTTCTAGAAATTTAAAGACAACATGGACATATTCATACAATAATTTAAGGCAAAAGTGATTTCTCATTGAAAGCAGCAAGCAAATGATGATTATTCTAGTAACTGGAAGTCGTGCCATTCCCAGTTTCTAACACACATGTCAATCCCCAGGCTGCTGTAAACCTACATTTCCAATTCTGACGATAAGACGTCGACTGTGACCGTCTGTGATGGGTTGGTGGTGTTGTGTCAATTCCCCTGTCGCTTCTTGGAGGATTTATGTGGACGCTGAAATGTCTGTGTTACACAGGAACAATGGATCAAGACTGGAATGCATGTATCCCTGCCGACTATATCCACTACGATATATAGGTGGTTTATCCTCGGCACGATGGCGTCTACCAGCAGCACAGTGCTATGTATCACAGAGCTCGCAGTGTAGGTGCGTGTTTCGAAGAGCACTAGGATGTGTTTACCGTTCTCCCCTTGCCACCATATCGCGCGGATTTAAACCAAATTGAGAATATGTGGGACCAAGTCGATCGAGCTGTTCACCCCATGGATCCTCACCCGTGAAACCTAGCGGATCTGGCCACGGCACTGGCGTCAACATGGCTTTACATCCCTCTCGGTTCCATTCAAAACCTCAATGGCTCTCACCTGCACATCAGCAGTGCGAAAGTGGTTATTCAGGCTTTTGAAAGGTGGCCACAGCAATGTTACTTGGTCGGGTAGAATCATCAACATCGTAGAGCACCAAAGGCACTTTTCTACGTGAACCACGTGGCGTGAGCCACTGCACAATAATTGCTTAGTCCCTTGTACCGCTCCGCTATAATTGGGGCTTAGATCATTCTTGATTAATGTTACATCAACACTAGGCCCTAGCCCAAGGCATAGCTTTGTGCCGTATCTTAATGTTGGAGACATCATAAGAGGTTATAAACATTCAGAGCCATCAAACTCAGACACGCTTATCAAACAAAATAGTTTATACATATTTACGGCAAGACCTGACCGTTGCGCGAATATTATTAAATGTTTCAGTTTGAAACTACTATGTGAGTCCCTACAGCTTCTGATGGTATCTCCACCATCAACGGAACTTCAGACACAGAAATACGCCCTGGGCAACGGCACAATTCAACAAAAGTTAACGTTTATGCAAATACCCGCGGGGGAAGCCTTCGTTGCCGTAGATCTGCTCAAAACTAGGCCAGTGATGTGTAGATTAGAATTTTTACTAGATGAGAAAATGGAGTATGGGTGAGTGTGCATTCCGGCATGATTTAATTTTGGATCGCGTGACCATGGCCGTGGGGTGTGCAGTTAAGATGAGTCTGCAGAGCAGGAGCGAATTATCAGTAAATACTCCAACAATTTTTATTCTACTGGAGCTGTAGGGAGAGATGAAACTGAAAAGAAAACTCACACTAGCTGGTATTACTTTTATAAGGAGCCTTCAATACATTTCATACAGGATTCCCATTTGAAGACCCGGAAGAACACAGATGTTAGCCTTCTTCCTCTATTACAGTACTTGAGACTTGAATTCAGCTTACCGATGCTCACCCAAATAAATCAGTATCTGTAAAAACTAGATTGATGACAACATTACAGGGTTATTACAAATGATTGAAGCGATTTCACAGCTCTACAATAACTTTATTATTTGAGATATTTTCACAATGCTTTGCACACACATACAAAAACTCAAAAAGTTTTTTTAGGCATTCACAAATGTTCAATATGTGCCCCTTTAGTGATTCGGCAGACATCAAGCCGATAATCAAGTTCCTCCCACACTCAGCGCACCATGTCCCCATCAATGAGTTCGAAAGCATCGTTGATGCGAGCTCGCAGTTCTGGCACGTTTCTTGGTAGAGGAGGTTTAAACACTGAATCTTTCACATAACCTGCTTGCTTTATTCATCGACTTCCGCGGGCTACGCGTGAAACTTGCCCGCACGCGTTCAACCGTTTCTTTGCTCACTGCAGGCCGACCCGTTGATTTCCACTTACAGAGGCATCCAGAAGCTTTAAACTGCGCATACCATCGCCGAATGGAGTTAGCAGTTGGTGGATCTTTGTTGAACTTCGTCCTGAAGTGTCGTTGCACTGTTATGACTGACTGATGTGAGTGCATTTCAAGCAAGACATACGCTTTCTCGGATCCTGTCGCCATTTTGTCTCACTGCATTCTCGAGCGCTCTAGCAGCAGAAACCTGAATTGCGGCTTCAGCCGAACAAAACTTTATGAGTTTTTCTACGTATGTGTAGTGTGTAGTGACCATATGTCAATGAATGAAGCTACAGTGAATTTATGAAATCGCTTCAATCATTTGTAATAGCCCTGTATACTATGACAAACCTCTATAAACTAGAGTAGACAACAGTATCGTAGCACATTTCACGTTCTTGATAGTAGGCAGGTAGCTATATCTTACACAAATGTTAACAGATTTACTTGATTCTAATTCAAACAACCCACACTGCTGATCCACAAGAAACAGATACACCTAACGAGGAAGAGCGCGATAACGTCTCATTACCACTGAACAAATGGTGTTTGTAGATGTCCACTGACGCGGTAATGCTAAGCGTGTTGGACTAGGAGAAGCAACTGTAAATATAATGACTGCTATCCAGGCTCCGGTACCGAACTGGCTAAATGATTTTACTAAAGTAAATGACGAATTAATTCAGAGACCCTGGGCTACATTAACGCCATTTCCTTAGTATCGATGGAGGAAGATGCACAGACCACATACACCATAGGGTGAACGGCTCCTTCACAAGCTACCCAATCAGCCGCCTGGCTAACTTATAATATGGCGATACAACCGACCGCAGAGGGAGCGGAAGTCAGTTCCCTTTGGACAGCACCCTCCAGCACAACATCGTCACCCTTTATGAAGATGGTATCTGTTTTTGCGGGCAGGTCCGAAAGAACAGATACCATTGGCGATCTTGCAGCTCTCGAAGAATGAAATCACAAGCCTTATCTATATGAAGACGGTATCTATGTCCGAAAGAACAGATACCACCTTCATAAGCCGGCTGGTGTGGCCGAGCGGTTCTAGGTGCTTCGTCTGCTTTGGGCATGGATGTGTGTGATGTCCTTAGGTTAGTTAGGTTTAAGTAGTTCTACGTTCCAGGGGACTGATGACCGCAGAAGTTAAGTCACATAGTTCACAGAGCCATTTGAACCAACCCATAGTGCTCAGAGCCATTTGAACCATTTGAACCATATTCATACAGGTAAGGCTTACCGGCCAATGATCTTCTTCAGTGCCGATGCACTCACATTGCTCAAATTATTACCGGAATCGGTAGTTGACTGTCGCGAGTAATGAGTATAGTGAGCAGGGGCACTACAGATGTAGTGTGTGGACAGTAATTTGGGAATGTGGGTCTCAAGGGGATTGTGCCAGAGGCAAATCCCTGCAATAGCACTATCCTCTGTGTCCTCGGTGACCCAGTCGGTCGCCGGCCTTAGGCTGTGGAGCGGTGCCCTAGGTGGCCGTGCGGTTCTAGGCGCTTCAGTCCGGAACCGCGCGACAGTTGTGGTCGCGGGTTCGAATCCTGCCTGGCATGGATGTGTGTGATGTCCTTAGGTTAGTTAGGTTTAAGTAGTTCTAAGTTCTAGGGGACTGATGACCTCAGATGTTAAGTCCCATAGTGCTCAGCGCCATTTCAACCTTTTATATATTATTACAAATGATTGAAGCGATTTCACAGCTCTACAATAAATTTATTATTTGAGATATTTTCACAATGATTTGCACACACATACAAAAACTCAAAAAGTTTTTTTAGGCATTCACAAATGTTCGATATGTGCCCCTTTAGTGATTCGGCAGACATCAAGCCGATAATCGAGTTTCTCCCACACTCGGCGCAGCATGTCCCCATCAATGAGTTCGAAAGCATCGTTGATGCGAGCTCGCAGTTCTGGCACGTTTCTTGGTAGAAGAGGTTTAAACACTGAATCTTTCACATAACCCCACAGAAAGAAATCGCATGGGGTTAAGTCGGGAGAGCGTGGAGGCCATGACATGAATTGCCATTCATGATATCCACCACGACCGATCCATCGGTTTTCCAATCTCCTGTTTAAGAAATGCCGAACGTCATGATGGAAGTGCGGTGGAGCACCATCCTGTTGAAAGATGAAGTCGGCGCTGTCGGTCTCCAGTTGTGGCATGAGCCAATTTTCCAGCATGTCCAGATACACGTGTCCTGTAACGTTTTTTTCGCAGAAGAAAAAGGGGCCGTAAACTTTAAACCGTGAGATTGCACAAAACACGTTAACTTTTGGTGAATTGCGAATTTGCTGCACGAATTGATGAGGATTCTCTACCACCCAGATTCGCACATTGTGTCTGTTCACTTCACCATTAAGAAAAAATGTTGCTTCATCACTGAAAACAAGTTTCGCACTGAACGCAAGCCCTTCCATGAGCTGTTGCAACCGCGCCGAAAATTCAAAGCGTTTGACTTTGTCATCGGGTGTCAGGGCTTGTAGCAATTGTAAACGGTAAGGCTTCTGCCTTAGCCTTTTCTGTAAGATTTTCCAAACCGTCGGCTGTGGTACTTTTAGCTCCCTGCTTGCTTTATTCGTCGACTTCCGCGGGCTACGCGTGAAACTTGCCCGCACGCGTTCAACCGTTTCTTCGCTCACTGCAGGCCGACCCGTTGATTTCCCCTTACAGGGGCATCCAGAAGCTTTAAACTGCGGATACCATCGCCGAATGGAGTTAGCAGTTGGTGGATCTTTGTTGAACTTCGTCCTGGAGTGTCGTTGCACTGTTATTGAAACGTCCCCTTTGAACAATTTATACACGACTGACCTTAACCTGACACACAATATTTTGCTAGCGCAACGCAATCTGACTTTCAAAATTCCCTACAAAAGAATGGCCCTGACTAACATTAAACTATACCTTTCACAAATCACTTACCTCACAAAAATCTTCGCTGCTCAAGCTACTGCAATACAGCGAGCGCCACTACTGCCAGCTAAATAAAAGATTCAAACTACGGAAGGCACTAACTACTGATAGAGATAGTTAGCAAATGAAAGATATTAATAGAGAACAAACAATATATTTATCTTGATATCATCACAAGTCATAATATATATATCAGTTCATGACAAATTACAAATCTCCGCCATCTCTCTCCCCACATCCACCACTGCTGGCGGCTCACCTCCAACTGCGCAACGCTACGCGCTGTTCACAGCCAGCTGCCTAACACTACAATGGCGAGTATTACAACAATGCAAAGCAGCCACAGACTGCACACAGCACAGCCAGTGATTTTCATATTGAGCGCTACGTAACGTTGCCAATAAGAAAACATAAACAGCCTACCACTGAAGAGTCTTGCGGACAATATAGCAAGTCCATGAACCACCACTTGTGCACTCACAAAGTTTTTTGGAATTGTCCTTAGAACGATCAATGCTGTTATCCAGTCCCTTGCTGAATCATTAACACAAATGCAAACACTATCAGTCCCTACTTCTCACATATTGTCCATATACTATGACCAACAGAAACGTGTGCAGTGAAAGGAATGTTTACAAGTTACTTAATTTGATGAACTGGTGTCAATTACAATATTATAACATGAGAATACAATTACAAAGGTACAAAATACGTCATTAAAGAACATAACAATACAGATAACATTTGTAGTAAAACAGGCGTTACAAAAGCATATACGTCAGTGTTACAGGAATTATGACATGAGTACATACATAAAAGATCACAATAACTTTTGAAACATCAACTTCAAACATGAGCATTAAAACAAAACAGAATTAATAATGTCTAACATCTTTACAAAGTAAATAACATATTATTAATGCCAATTATATTTGAGGATAACAGTATTCCTCATCATAGTGAATGTAGCTTAATATTAAAAGAGAAAAAAATTCTATGAAACTACACAGAGACAGGAAGAAAACAAATACACAAGGGTACACAAACACATAGTGGGATAACACCAATAGGAAAGGACAGGGTTCGTTTTCAGTGTAACATGTGGTACTGCAGTCCAACCCAAAACTTCATATATCTTTCCTCTTATTTCATCCTTTGTTTCCACCAAAAAAATTCTATCTAAGCATGCTTTCTGTATTTATATGTTCACACATTTCTTACCTCAACATTTATTTCCAAGAAACCTACCTAAACCTGTTTTCTCAATGCATTTCTTCCAATTCATCGTAACTCATTCTCTTAGAGGCTACCCCCTCTTAAGCTAACTTAAATCTACTGAGCTCAGATGCTAAACTAAGGGACGAGGCAATGCAGCAGCACGTAAAACAATTATTATAAACAGCAATGAAAAAAATGGAAAATTGCAAAGCAAGCTACAGTATAAATTAGCAAAAGTCAAATTCAATAACACTATGCCTGGCAAACAGCAGCAACTTATACCTAAACATGAAATAGCGCAAGCACAAAAAATATTACACTAAAATGGCCATGTCTAATACCTATATCACATCTTAACACTAGAGTGATGCATCACAATTTATTCTACAAAAGAAATTACCAAGTACTTGAAAAGAAAATTATGAGTGCAGTTCCTGTGAAGGTAAATGTCGCTTTGTGCTCCCTCATTTTTTTGAAAAAAATTATTATATACTCGATCTGTAGACAGAAAATATTTATACTAGTACATCTATAAAATTTTATTTTAACCAATGCTGCAGTGCAGCTAGAAACTTGATATTAAACAAAATGTGTAAATAAATACATAAAGCAAGCCATATGGCATTTTTCTTAACTAGCAAGGCAATAGCTGTGAAATGTTTCTCATCGTTTCATTAGGCATTTCAGTAAATATCATAAACTACGAGCTCCACAGTATGCTTTCAACAAGGAGATGTCAGTAGCGCGGACAATGGCCTTCCCTTTCTTTTTTTTCTACCTGTGCTTCTGACGAGGCATTCACACTAATGGCTTGTTCTCCAGGCGTCTGACACATCTGGGTGCCCACGACGCATTATGTGCAGGTGGTCACTTAACTTTCGTACGGAAATATTTACGACAGCAGTTTCCGCTACAGTGACAGTCATATACACAAAATTTCACAGGTCGAGAATTTACTTTGCAAATGTGTAGAAACAAAATCCTATGAATATAACAGTGTCCAAAAAAATTTTCAGTGGCATTGTGATACATTCACACATGATTCACACATGTCATAACTCTTAAAGTACGATTCTTGGTTTCCAACATCCTATTTCACAAGTCAAGAGTCCCTACCCACTATTCATTATTCCTTACCTTATTACACATATACGTATCCATCGACACTCGTCAATATTTCGTCATTATAAATATGAAGCATAATCAAATAACTCATATAGCATCAGCCTATTAATCATAAACATACCTCAGCAGCATAATACACATCGTCGTCGTAAAAATAACATCATAACACCTCAGTCAAATCTCAAAATCATCGTAGCTTCCTCCAATAATTACAAAACCTAAAAAATTCTCTGCTCATATCAATAGTGTCATCTGCCTGAAACGTACTTTAAAAATCATGACCCCATACGAAATACGTCATTCAAAGCTCTCATAGTATCACAATGATTCCGAAAAATATGAGCGTTTCTCAAAGTACAGACAAAATACAGTTTCATAAGTGTGAAGTTACCCAACTGTGTATTGCGTAAACATGTGTCACTGATGTAGTAAAAAAAGTTTCTTTCTCTGTTAAATGATCAGATAGCTGTGTAATTTGAGTGTTAGAAAAATATGGTACCGATGTGTAAAGTTGTATAAGCAAATACCATATTAGCTAGGGCTCCTTGTGCTTGCCAAACACATGGTACATAAAGTAAGCATGTACCCCCCTGAGGATAAATGTAATTATACTCCCAGGTGTTACAAATTACCGCAATGGAATGAAATGTATCACGGAAAACTTTCTTTGTAATTAAAAAAAATCTTTAAAAATAAGTGTTTTAAGTATAAGATTAATCACTCAAATGCGTGTACTGTAGCGCTAAACTGTGCATCTTGTCACAACATAATCTCTGTGGAAGTGTCGTAGTTATCGTCCTCCGAAAGCTAAGTTCTGCAGAAGTCAATGTACTTACCACATGATAAACAAAAGTGAAATGCTTTGCGTATAGATGTCGTAGTTATTATGCTTATTGGCGTGATGAAGAAAGTACTGTACAGTAACGTAATGTTGTGCCACGAAAAAGGCTGTCTCATTGTTGCTATACCACAAAAGTTACTACTAAAACATGTCTTACTTTGCAGAATAAAACAGAAAAACTGTGCAGAAATAAAACAGAAACACTACAAAAGCAACATTGTAAATTGTCACAATGTATTTTCAAATAAACCAAAATGTTGCATTAAAATCTCCTTAGCAGTACTGGTAAATGTTCTAATCATGCAACTAACAAGCAAGAATGTACACACACAATTACAGTGTGTCGTCTGTTCGCAATAACAATGCATTCGTAATTTCTGTTTAAATAAGTTTTCTTGGTTCTTGACTGGATATTTAACTTCAAACATTGTTGCATGGTAACAGTTTCTGAAGCATACTAGTAACGTGAAGTGAAAAGTTTTATGGCAAAGACAAAGTTAAAAAGCAGATTATCTTTCAATAAATGGTTTTACATGTGAAACCTGGTGTAAACCTTTACTCTTCATAGTACTCAGAGTTTGAACTTGAATGCAATTGTCATGCGGTATACGTCGGCAAAGAATACTGGAATTTTTCTCAAGGTTAGCGTCTATGTTATTTTTCTCTGAGCCAGCCGGCGCACGTGGGTGCCTGCGGCGCGAGTCATTGTCTGTCTCTTTGTTGGCGCGCGTTGTTATTGGGATTAGGAGACCTAACTTCTACAAATTCGCCTTGCTGAGAGGGCCTAGCTCTGTTAGAATCCCGCCAGTTCTGATGAAATTCACGTCTGTCGTTTTGTCGGTAGTTTACATAGTTTCTTGTTTGTCGGTCATGTGGTGGAGAATTTCTTCCTGAATCGTAACTCTGCGCCGAACTGTTGCGTCTGAAGTTATTCTGCCTCCCTTGATAATACTTGTTTTGGTTCCCATATTGTCTGTTTCTCTGATTGTCTCTGTGATAGTCATTACTACGGAAATGCGATCTTTCTCTGTAACTATTATTACTCTGCCAACGGTTGTCGTACGGGTGGTGTCTATTTTGGTCACGATTTGTGTTGTGAGAATAGCCTTGTCGCGTCCAGTTATTATTTCTTTCATCGCGGAATTGCGACTGATGTGATCTGTAATTGTTGTGCTCCTGTGTTCCGCGATTGTCAGTGTCACTTTCCAGTTCTTGTAACAGTCCCTGAAAAGCTTCAATGTCGTCTTTACAACGTCCTGCCAAAATAATATGTCGTAAATGTTCAGGTAATTTGATTAAGCAAATGCGGATGAGTTCTGAGGGGCTGTATGGGTTTGACAGGTACTGATTCTTGTGCAACATGTCCTCAAAATATTTCACAAGACTGGAGAATTCAGATTGTTCGAAATGTTTCATCATTATGATGCCATGTTTTACGCGGTCTTGTGTGGCTTGAGACCAATATGCTGAGAGGAAGGCATGGTAAAATTCTCCTTCACTGTGGCAATCGTGAATTACCGATCGCATTCTTACAGCTGGTTCATTCTCTAAGTAGCCACACATAAATTCTAATCTGTGCTCCAATGACCAGTTGGGAGGAAAACAATGAGAGAATTGATGGAGCCATGCTTGTGGATGAATGTCGTTGCCAGAATTCTTAAACGTTTTGAATTTACGTGTAGTAATGAACAGCTTATAGTCAAAATCATCGTGTCGGCGAGTAGCATCTCGGTCATAGTTACGTCGTGTCGGCGGTTCCATCTCAAAATTCGGTGTACCTTGCCAATTTCTTTCATAATTACCGAAATGCCCTGTGTTATTATTTTGCGGCTTTTCCGTGTTTCTAAGTCCCTCTTCCCGTGTTGGGGCACGAGTATCCTCTGAAATACGTAATTCTTGTATTACCTGTGTCAGCTGATCTTGTACTTCCCGGATTTCTCTTTGGTGTTGTGTATTAATTTGATTCTGAATTTGTTTGAATTTTCTTATTTGTTCATACTCTTCTGTGTCAGTGAAGGCTACGGGTTTTGTGTCATTCAGATCATCATCTACCTTTGTAGATAAGTTAGTGACCTGATCCGAAAGTTCGGCTACTTTCTCCGATAGTGAACACATTTCCTCAGTGTGTTTTTCTGAACCAAGTTTCAGAGTGTCCATTTGTGTTGAAATCGAATCTACTGTGTTCTTTAAGTTTTCCTGAGTTTTTGCCAGTTGCGTAACCGAATCGGTAGATGCAACTGAGTCAATTTTAGCCCACAAGGTCTCATGATTTTCATGAACAATGGTTTGCAGCTCTTTTATGGCTGCTTCGTGATTCTGTAATGCATTTTCATGCCGCGAAAAAATAGGTTGAAAATGCTCACAAATTTGTGTTTTTACGTCATTACAGACTTTTTGACATTTCGATTCAATGTTATGTAACTCAGTTGTTAAATCTTCACGTGTTTGTTCAAGCGTGGTGTGAAGGTTTTGTTCCATTGCGTCTAACTGTTGCTGTGTTTGTCTCTGGTGTTGTTCCATTGTGTCTAACTTTTTAAGATTTTGTTCCACTGTGTCTAACTTTCGAAGATTTTGTTCCATTGTGTCTAACTTTTGAAGCTTTTGCTGTGTTTGTCCCATTTGCTGTATTAATTGTAATAACAATGCACTGGTGTCTGGAACATGTTCCTCAGTGCTTTTCGGCAGTGAATTTGCACCGGCAACATTCACATTTTGACAAGCAGAAAATGTGTCTTGACTTATTTGAGAAAACGGTGAGGAACCAAAACCTGAATCTACAGTATTTGCGAGATTGTTTCCTGTCATTTCGGATTCCTGAGGCGAGCTGTTGCCGACCGATCGTTCGATAATGCGTCCCTCTTCACTAATTGTTTCACTGTCCACGCCATTGTTTGCCGCCTGCTCCATTTCCCTATGCATAGTTACCAAATTACTACTTTGAATGTCTGTTAATTCATTACTCTGCGGCGCTATCACACTGCTTTCGTCTTCACTGTCATTTCTCAGTTTACTTTGGAGCCTAGTATTACGTTTGTCACACGCCATTATTGTCACAATATTTCACACGACAACACAGAAAAGCACAATTTGAAGAGCAAAAATAAGAGAACACATTAACATTGCACTGAAAATAATATCTAGTTAATTGCAGCTGCGAAATACTTGGTGCAAATCTACATGCATGCCACAACTGTTTTACTGTACAACAATGAAAGACTGCAACTACAAAGGAGATTTTCTCTACAATTACGCGCTAGCAATAAACAAAATCTACACCAATTACACAAACTACAAGAAAAATCAGAAGATTCCAGTGAGGTATCCTAGGCTAAGGGTCGACATATGAAACGTCCCCTTTGAACAATTTATACACGACTGACCTTAACCTGACACACAATATTTTGTTAGCGCAACGCAATCTGACTTTCAAAATTCCCTACAAAAGAATGGCCCTGACTAACATTAAACTATACCTTTCACAAATCACTTACCTCACAAAAATCTTCGCTGCTCAAGCTACTGCAATACAGCGAGCGCCACTACTGCCAGCTAAATAAAAGATTCAAACTATGGAAGGCACTAACTACTGATAGAGATAGTTAGCAAATGAAAGATATTAATAGAGAACAAACAATATATTTACCTTGATATCATCACAAGTCATAATATATATATCAGTTCATGACAAATTACAAATCTCCGCCATCTCTCTCCCCACATCCACCACTGCTGGCGGCTCACCTCCAACTGCGCAACGCTACGCGCTGTTCACAGCCAGCTGCCTAACACTACAATGGCGAGTATTACAACAATGCAAAGCAGCCACAGACTGCACACAGCACAGCCAGTGATTTTCATATTGAGCGCTACGTAACGTTGCCAATAAGAAAACATAAACAGCCTACTTACATACAGAAAACATAAACAGCCTACTTACATTATGACTGACTGATGTGAGTGCATTTCAAGCACGACACACGCTTTCTCGGCTCCTGTCACCATTTTGTCTCACTGCGCTCTCTAGCGCTCTGGCGGCAGAAACCTGAAGTGCGGCTTCAGCCGAACAAAACTTTATGAGTTTTTCTACATATCTGTAGTGTGTCGTGACCATCGTGACCATATGTCAATGAATGGAGCTACAGTGAATTTATGAAATAGCTTCAATCATTTGTAATAGCCCTGTATATATATATATATATATATATATATATATATATATATATATATATATATTTTTTTTTTTTTTTTTTTTAAGCGGTGCGGTACGTCCCGGCCTCTCCGTGTGGCTTTTCCGGTTGTGTTGTTGTTTACCGCGCCACCGCGGAAAGCCACGATGTAGCTGCAGTTCGAGACTACGTACGTACGCCAGAATGCTTTTGACGCCGAACGACAAAAGCGGCTTATAGTGAAATTGCGTGCTTGTGGAATATCGTCTCAGTTATGTGACTTGATTTGTGACTTCCTGTCAGAGAGGTCACAGTTCTTAGTGATTGACTGATAGTCATCGAGTAAAACAGAAGTGATTTCTAGCGTTCCCCATGGTAGTGTTATAGGCCATTTGCTGTTCCTTATCTACATAAACGATTTGGGAGACAATCTGGGCAGCCATCTTAGGTTGTTTTCAGATGACGCTGTCGCAGCCCGATCAGGACTCTGTATAGATACCTACGTATATGACCGAGCGAGGTGGCGCAGTGGTTAGCACACTGGACTCGCATTCGGGAGGACGACGGTTCAATCCCATCTCCGGCCATCCTGATTTAGGTTTTCCATGATTTCCCTAAATCGCTTCAGGCAAATGCCGGGATGGTTCCTTTGAAAGGGCACGGCCGATTTCCTTCCCCATCCTTCCCTAACACGAGCTGGCGCTCCGTCTCTAATGACCTCGTTGTCGACGGGACGTTAAACACTAATCTCCTCCTCCTCCTCCACCTACGTATATGACGCCTACATTATGACTAGAGATGTGGGCGGAGGAGGTACGGCTATTCTGCTGAGGGAAGGGAGTATGGAAACTGATGTATCGTATTTACCGTCTTCCTGGGGGTTCGCACGGTTGGTACAGTTCGTCTGGTGAACCTGTACGCTCCTTCCGGCACCGACAGAAGGAGAGAAAGCCGCACATTTTTTGCCACCGACCACTTGGTAGTAGGCGGAGATTTCAGTTGTGTACTCAGACCATCCGACCATGTGTCGCACTATACCAACTGCCCAGCACTTCAGGCACTTTTAAAGGACTTGGCTTTGTTGGACGCTTAAGTCACACAACACGGCGACCGAAAGGCATACACCTACTTTATTAATCATTCCGCGAGCCGTCTGGATCGAGTGTGCATCACACGTGGCCTGCTGTCAGCAGTTGTCGACGGTGAGATGTGACCGGCAGCGTTCACGGATCACCAAGCGTATGTGTGTACTCTCACCCTCCGCCGCCAACGCGTCTTACGAAGTAGAGGTCCGTGGCGCCACAATGTTGCTCAATTTGATGGGGTAAATCGCAGACGTGAAGTTGAGTCCACATGTAGCAAATGTCACCGGCTGTTACTCGCCTACGGTTCCGTACTTCATTGGTACCGCCTTGTCCAGAAAATTAGCCAGTTATGGACAAGATAGAGCGCTCTGGTATACTGCGACCACTGATTTCTATTACACTGTGCTCTGCGAACTGGCTGCGCAACCGCCGTCGCCCGAAAGACAATCGGCATAGCACCACGTCAAGGCACAATTGGTACGTATCACCGCCGTACATCTCGCGGGTGTGCGGGTGCGAGTGAGGACAACTGATGATATTAGTGGAGAACGACCTTCCCTCCACCATAGCATTCAAGATAGGAGAAGGCGCAAGAGGCAGCTCATTGCCGAGGTCGAGACGGATGATGGACGACGAGCTGAAACGCAAATGGACATCGTATAAGCGTTCACACAGCCATATACGCTTCTCTACGAGCGCGAGTACAACATGTATGTATGAGTCAGGGAAGTCTCTTGAATTTTACAATACGTATTTTGATCTCATGGGCCCATTGTAGGTCAGGATGTACAGGGAACTCGTAAGCCCCGATTTTCAGGTACCATCTGAATTCTCTGAGTTCGCTGAGGCTCTCTTGAATCGGGAGCCCAAACCCGGAGGAGGCTGTCGCCCACTTGCTTTTCGCCCATTGACAATGCTAAACACTGACTAAATGCTGTTGACACGCATCCTCCGTGAGAGGCTCAAATTTACGGTAATGGCGGTCATTCACACTGATCAACCTTGCCTCGGAGGCGATACTAATTGGTTTACGACTTTAAGTACCTATATAGACGTGGTGGCGCTCATGCAAACATGCCACCTCCACGGCGCTCTTGTTGCGCTGGCTATTTACCATGCTGTAGATGGTGTCGAACATAGCTTCCTGCGTGCAGTTAGGGAACACATCGGTATCCCACGCATGATATCTACTGTCCTTCGTTTGATCGTTGGGGCGGTCACGAAGATTACGGTAAACGGCTAGCGGTCCACCCCCGTCCGTGTCAACAGGTCCGTCAGACCGGGTTGTCCTCTTTCTGCTGTGTTATGCGCCATTGCCCTTTAGCCAGCTCCTCACGGACTGCTTGGAAAGACTTAGCCTCCACTCCGTGACCTTTCGATGTGGTGCATACGTCGTTAAGAGATGATCTTAGCACGGACTGGTGACGAAATACAAACGGCGCTTTCATGGTCCCAACAGTATGGGGCTGTGGCAGGTAGTGTGATCAACGTAAACACTACATCAGCATTTACGTAGCTTACGTAATCAAATACCAAATTTGGTTTATTACTTATTATGCCCCAACAGAACAAATAGTTCTGTCACGGAAAAGCCACGTATAACACTCCTGTCTGCTACTGCTGTACCATAACCTTAAAACTGGAAAAAGGTTGTGAAATAAAACTATTTTTTGTTAAAGCAATTGTGGTATATAGCAAGAGAGCAGTGTTACCCTCTTGAGAGGAATTTTGTTATGTTGACTGTGTCGTACCTAACGGAGGTGGCTTATCGGAAATGAAAGTCAGAATTACGTAAATATTTGAACAGTTACAAACGAAATTTTGCCTATCTGCACTGTTTAATGGATAAAGAAAACGGTCGCCAGCCTAACTAGGCAAGAGAATGATTAACATTCTCGTTCAAGAAAATAGTTGTTAGTAATTTTAATGTATAAACACAACCTATACTTTTTCACACGGGAGTGCAAGGAACTCTGACACATACATTTGTTTACGTTAAGATTGAAGCTAGCAGATAGAGCAGCACAAACTATTTGCAAAATTATAACAGATACTGAAACACACTATTACTTTCAAGGCTTACACAAACTGAAAGGTTTTATAACGTTATTATTACTATTCACTGCAGAATCATTAATTGGATATAGTTTTAAATCTCTCTCAGTTAAATACTTTACTATTTAAAATGAAAGTTAATTGGAACCCACTAACAGGTTGCTTCTCACTATCATTTGAATAAAGAAATTACGGTTTTTATAATCAGTGGTCTTCCCATTACTTGTTACCCAGCATTAATACAATAGACAAACTGTGGATCCTGTTATATTATTAATATGCGCTTCCTATACACAAGAGAGACATACACTTAACAAAGATGAGTATATAAAGTTTCACATCTGCAGTTTTCCACTTTTGCTACAGTGAAACGCAATGTTGGCAAAATTGCAAGAAACTAACTCACCTTTTAGAATTTACTACAGACAGCAATGTGATCATTTACTAAGCAAAACTTTATAAGCCTCAGTCTTAAGAACTTTTAATTTGAAGTTGGCAACAACACATTAATAAGCAGTTTTACTAGGAAAATTATTTTCAGCAAGCATCATTAACTTTAACTCACTCTCTTGCCACATAAACTTTAACTTTCCCTTTACTATGTTCAAGAGGTATTAATTAAAAATTTGTGTTTAATGTTCTTTCAGTAGGGACACTCGGTAATCACTTTAGTTCAAACGGAGAGGAACCTGAGAGGTTTTGTGATAAGGAAAAAAATCAAGGTAGGTACATAAATTCAGATATAAATTACCTTATATTTGAGCACATTAGCACATCCATTAAGCTGATCCTTCACTGTACATCATTATAGTATTACGTTACAGTGATTGCGCAACGTGGTGGCAACTGCATGTTGGTAGGTGGATTCGCAGACAGAATTGCAGGACTCTGTCATTTCTTGGTGGCGACGACAGATACAAATTCCAGAATAGTTCCAGGTATTTATCCATCCATCCGAGGCATTGGAAAGCGGCAGGAAAAGCCTCTCTCGGAACCAGCACGATATGCAACATTTACATGACAGTGCACAGTTTGGTAGCTCGTCCCCGACTCGTAGCTCGTCCCCGACTGACTATCAGTTCCACCTTTCCTACCTAGGCCAGCCACAATTTGCGCGCGCTACACAGTTCCGTTCCCGAGGGGAACCACAACAACTTTTACATACAGAATAACTAAGAATCCTAAGTGAGGATCAGCAGTTTACATAACAGCAACCAAATACATTAAATAAAACAGAACATTTGCACATATTGACATTTCTACCAAAAATTATTCACACAAAATTACCGTCATATACAGTAAGTTTTGTTCCCTCCAAATGGGACAAAGCATTTAAACGACAATATACTACATCGCATAGAATCACATCATGACTCAAAGTTTTTACAAAGAAAGGAGTATACAATTTTGTGTTTTCTATTCTATCAAACACACTTACAGAAGCTCAATGATGTAACATTAAATGAAACAAAAGCAAAATAAATCCGTAGAGTATTAGAGCTATGGTGTTACAAACGTCCGGAAATTACGCTAATGGATGTGGGACGAGGCGTACCTGCAGAACTGGATGTACCCCTGGCAAAGGTCCCAATGCTCAAATGTTTAGGTATATCGCTCCACTGACAAATACAACGTATGGAGGCCTTTGAGTATCGTAAGGTCTTACTACGACTCATCATAGAGGCTCGCCTCAACAAATTTAGATAGTTGGATATTTTGCAACGCACTCAATACGTCAATGTGTACATGGCTTCTCACCTTTACCATTACGCCCACGTATTACCCATGAGACACACGATGGCTTCTTTGATATAGGCAGAGTTTGGACACGTGGTGAACGCTGTTGCCGTTTCCAAGATCCGTTTTGTTACTCTTACTTTACCCGTCCACAAAGGAGGTGTTGGACTCACTCATGTCAAGCACAGAGCGTTGGCGCTGTACCTTCGCTCAATGTGGCGACTCTGGTTTTCATCAACAGACAGTCTTCCTGGCATCCACATAGCAGAGATGTCCCCACACACGCTGTGCCTACCGGTACCTGTTTGACACTTATCGCCCTCGCTATCACATATTAGGGCGTTTTTCATGGAACACTGCTGTAAGTTGGGGGTTATACCAGAGACACGGAATCCGACAGCAATGACTTATTATAGTGTTCTCAAACGCTGGAATCCGGCTAACAACATTGTACGACGCCACCCCACGGTCGACTGGACGCGGGTTTGGCGAGCCATCCACGCGCCCTTCCAGTTGACTTTAGTGCAGTCGACGTGGTATGTGGTCACTAACGAGAAATTTCTGACAAGACGAAGGCTGCATGCCATTCACCTAGCTGACAACTCTATGTCCCACCGTTGCGCGACGGTAGACACAGACACAGACTGAACTGTGGCCCCGCAATCTAGTATGATCCGCCAGATACTGGCTTTCCTGCAACGCCGCCCCAATGTTTCGATTGTGCCTCAGGAACTCTTTCATCCCGACGCTATTTCCCTATGACACGGTTGAGTGCGGTCAGTTGGGTACAAGGAATAGTGATACACTACATGTACCGCGACAGTGAAAAGGAAGTCCTCGATTTGTGGCAATACATGATCGACGAGTTCCTGGTCTTAACGAACAAAACAGAATACCGGGACCTTTTTGCTAACTATTTGAGATCGTCATTCATGGTCCCACAGCCCAGCTGGGGTGTGCCGGGTGTGAGAAGAAATTGACTTGCAGAGTGATGTTTCCACGATTCCCCTACGGTAACAGAAACAATCTCTCACTGTGTACGGCGGCCCCGTACGCTCCAACGGTTGATGACTGGTGATGTCCATTGCAATGGCGACCGCCTCTTACTGGCCGCCCGCTTCGATAAGGTGAACCCAGCGGGCAAGATAGCCCGTTTTCGTTCACATTATTGGCATAATTTTTGGCATATGGCTCCCTTGTGTTTGTTGCTTCTTACCTCCCAAAAAAAAAAGGATTGCTGGTGCGCTTTAGTGGTAGGAGGGGAGACACATCGTGGTTAGGCCTCGCAATTCGACCCGTACCCGCCTTGCTTCCTCCTTGCCTGCCGCTGACTGAGTTACTCATATATATATTAAAAAAAAGTTATTAAACATGGTCGGTAGCCCGGGTTAGATTTTGGCCGATGCATTTCTTTTTAATTTATTGTTCCGTTTCCGTGTTTCCGTACACAAGAGTTAGAAGAAATGCAGTAATCGTTTTTACCATAAAACGGACAAAAGCTCTCTTTTTTTCAATTAAAAATAAAATAAAAAATAAATGAAAATAAAAATAAATAAACAATAATCTTCAGAGCATTATAACATATAAAAATGCGGTTAAGCCAACCGCTCATGAGAAGCGACAAATAAAAAAAATTGTAAGAAAACTGCACGCATAAAAAAGGTCGGACAGAGCGTTTGCTATGTAAGCAGGAGACCCCGCGTGCGAGTCCCGGTCGGGGCACACATTTTCAACTGTCCACGTTGATATTTATCAACGCCTGTAAGCAGATAAAGGTTTGGATTTCGCTGTAATTTCATTCGTCACCGCTACTGCCGCTGGGTTGAGAACGCCATCGCACCACTCCATTTCATTCTCCTGAATCCGACGTCTAGCTCTGCTGACTGCCGACTTTGGCAGGAACTAATCACTTGTAAACACACACCTCTCACGGAGTGAGTTTCGGAAAATTTGTCCTGTATGTCTTTGCAGCAGTGGCTTATATGATGTCTGACACTAATCATACATGCTCAAGATATTATTGTCACTGTTGTTGTTGTGGTTTTGCCGGCTGTGGTGGCCGTGCGGTTCTAGGCGCTGCAGTCCGGAACCACGGAACTGCTACGGTCGCAGGTTCGAATCCTGCCTCGGGCATGGATGTGTGTGATGTCCTTAGGTTAGTTAGGTTTAAGTAGTTCTAAGTTCTAGGGGACTGACGACCTAAGATGTTAAGTCCCATAGTGCTCAGAGCCATTTGAACCGTTTTTTTGTTGTGGTTTTCAGTCCAGGGACTGGTTTGATGCAGCTCACCACGCTACTCTATCGTGGGCAAGCCTCTTCATCTCTAACTACTGCAACCTACATCCTTCTGAATCTGCTTAGTGTATCCATCTCTTGATCTTCCTCTACCATTTTTAGCCTCGACCCTTCCCTCCCATACTAAACTGGGCATCCCTTGATGCTTAAGAACATGTCCTACGAACCGATCCGTCTTCTAGTCACGCTGTGCTACAAATCCCTCTTCTCCCCAATTCTCTTCAGTACCTCCACATTAGTTACGTGATCTACCCATCTAATCTTCAGCATTCTTCTGTAGCACCACATTTCCAAGGCCTCTATTCTCTTCTTGTCTAAACTATTTATCGTCCTTGTTTCACTTCCATATACATACTTTCAGAAAGGACTTCCTGACACTTAAATCAGTTCTCGATGTTAACAAATTTCTCGTCTTCAGAAACGCTTCCCTTGCCATTGCCACTATACATATTACTACTTCAACCATCATCAGTTATTTTGCTGCCCAAATACCAAACTCATCTACGACTTTAAGTGTCTCATTTCCTAATCTTCAGTTTCACCTGCTTTAATGCGACTACATTCAATTATCCTCCTTTTGCTTTTGCTGATGTTCATCTTATATTTCAAGACACTGTCCATTCTATTCAATTGCTCTTCCAGGCCCTTCGCTGTCTCAGACAGAATTACAATGTCATAGGCAAACCTCAAATTATTTCGTCTCTTCTCCATGGATTTTAATTCCTACTTCAAATTTTTCTTTTGTTTCCTTTACTGTCTGCTCAATATACAGATTGAATAACATCGGGGATAGTCTACAACCCTGTGTCAGTATTGCCTCGCGTGTTCCATCTGAGTTTTTGATATTCATTTAGGTGGTTCTCTTTTCACCAAAGGTCTCTTTAATTTTTCTGTAGGCAGTACCTATCTTACACCTCGTGATATGTGTTTCAACATCCTTACATTGGTCCTCTAGCCATCGCTGCTTAGCCATTTTGCACTTCGTGTCGATCTCTTTTTTGAGACGTTTGTATTCCCTTCCGCCTGCTTCATTTACTGCATTATTGTATTTCCTTCTTTCATCAGTTACATTCAGTATCTCTTCTGTTATCCATGGATTTCTGCCAGCCCTCGTCTTTTTACCTACTTGATCCTGTGCTGCCTTTACTAATTCATCTCTCGAAGCTACTCATTCTTCTTCTACTTTATTTCTTTCGCCTGTTCTTGTCAATCGTTCGCTAATACGCTCTTTGAAACACTCTACAATATTTGGTTCTTTCAGTTCATTCGGGTTCCATCTCCGTAAATTCCTACCTTTCTGCAGTTCCCTCAGGTTACTGATTACTTCTAGTGAATTCTGGTGTTTCGGGTATTTTTTCCGCTTTGTTTACTTTCTTCTGGATTTTAATTTTTCCAGGTGCAATATGACTTGAAGACTATATCTGAGTTTTATTATTGTTTGATGACCAGTAAATACCGTAAACCTAACAGAAATTATTAACGCTTTAGGTTACAGCAATTACTGGTGTGGTAGGAAGCATCTTTAAACTGGACGACCCTTCTGTCCTGCATTTCGCTTGTAACTAAGGTGTGCCGAGTTGAAATCAACGATTGTGCTTGCATGCTGGTGTGTGTGAGTGTGTGTGTGGGTGTGTATGTGTGCGTTTTATTGACTGAGACTTACCCTTCGGCAAATGGACGATTGCTTTTGAGCACACTAATTGCGAGAACACCTATGGTACTAGTCTATCTTACTGCCGACTACAAATTGGACGTGAAATGACATCTGGCTTTCAGTTGCTTCTTATGTGTATCTGCGCTGTATGTACATATGAAATAAACTGTCCTTATATTTCAGATAAAAATCTGACTATGAGGATAGGTGATTTGCGAGGAGATAAATAAAGTAGCGTACCATATTAACTACGTGGTGGAAATTAATGAAAGAGTGGGAGCGTGTTGCCAGAGGGGTTCCAGTCACGCACAGAAATTCAGATGTCACAAGGCTTGATGCCAGCGAGACTACAGCGCCAAATGGGCCTAACGTCGCAAACGAGTCAGTTCAATAAACGTAAAAAGACTGCGCGCATGCTGGTGTGTGTGTGTGTGTGTGTGTGTGTCTCAATTTGCCAGCAATTACTGTGCGCTATGATGGTTTCCTGCCACACAACATGGCGCGAAGATATTTTCATGACATCACACAAGGAACATTCATCGGGAAACTGGAATAACGGCCGGCCGGAGTGGCCGAGCCGTTCTAGGCGCTACAGTCTGGAACCGCGCGACCACTACTGTCGCAGGTTCGAATCCTGCCTCGGGCATGGATGTGTGTGATGTCCTTAGGTTAGTTAGGTTTAAGTAGTTCTGAGTTCTAGGGGACTTATGACCTCAGCAGTTGAGTCCCATAGTGCTCAGAGCGATTTGAACCATTTTTTTGAATAAGGACGACGTGTGAAACGTGTAGCTCATGAGATTCTTATTGGTCACAGCATTGTTCCACAGTCATGGGGAGCAATCCTAACCACAGCACTGCTGCCCAAAGGAGAAGAAGTGGTAAAGAACGGTCAACTACAGCAACTGATTACCGCTGCACTGAACAACAGCAAGACGGGATCCACATCAAACAGTGGGTGCAATTGCTGCCATATTTCACAGGAGTGAAAGGTACGCAATCTCTTACTCTACAGTGGTACGACTACTGCATGGAGGTGCTCACTTTGCCTGATGACCAGTATGTAGCGTTCCGTTGACACTCGCAGATTGGCGGCACCGTTTGCAATGATGCCAAGAGTGTAGGGTAGGGACTCGAACAGTGCGGAGCGCGTTACAAGCTATTCTCGGGTGATAGCAGATTCAGTCTGAATAATGATTTAGTACTTCTCTTCTTATGGAGACAAGTGATAACAGGTAACGTTCGCAGGAAATTTGTCGAAATGGTTCAAATGGCTCTGAGCACTATGGGACTTAACATCTGAGGTCATCAGTCCCCTAGAACTTAGAACTACTAAAACCTAACTAACCTAAGGACATCAAACACATCCATGCCCGTGGCAGGATTCGAACCTGCGACTGTAGCGGTCGCGCGGTTCCAGACTGTAGCGCCTAGAACCGCTCGGCCACTCTGGCCGGCGAAATTTGTCGAACACGATCGTTTTGGTGTGCAGGTGTTTGGGTGTGTGGCGCCAATTTTTACATGGCTATACTGATCTCAAAATCTTTGGACACGGTACGCTCACTTGTCCACGCTATTGTGACGCTGTATTCCGCCGCCATGTGTATCTCTTCAGCGGTGCGTTAAGCTGTGGGTTTACTTTTAAGGATGATAATGCACGACAACATCGAACAGCGAAGATGGAGCAGTTCTTAGAACTAGAAGATATTCGTTAAATGTACTGGTCTGCCCGTTATCCCGACTTATATGTCATCGAGCAAGTGTTGGAAGCGGTGGGAAGACGCATTCCAGCACGTCCACATATTCCAGTGACTTTCCAGTTTCCAACTACACTGTTGGAGGATTGGAACGCCCTACCTTAGTAACTCCTTATCAGTCTTGTGGTCAGAATGTGAACACATTGCAGAGTATGTATTGTTGTCTGTGGTGATTACACACCAAATAAGAACCATGTCCCGCCTTTTTCAGTGTCCAGGTGCCATCATAAATCGCGGTAGCTCAAATGTGCTTATTGCCTTTGAATAAAAATGTCATTCCTTTTCGTCCCATTGCATATTCCTTTCAGTTACCTTCTGCCTTATAACGTAGCAATTCTTCTAATGTACGGTCCAAGATTCATTGAGCTGTGTTACTTGGCTGTGACACTTCATGCGAAAGTTGTATTGATCCTTAAATTTTGCACACCAGTGTACTAGTGCGGAGCCAAGGAGGATGGGAGCGGCCGCTTATTGTTAGAGAGCCTGCAGACCACACGCAAGATGGTTTGCCAACCCCCATTCAGCAGCTTGGAGAGAAACATCGCCAACGGATAGAAACAATAAAAGACTTTCCAAATAAACACGGCAATACATCGCCAGACAACATGTGACAGTGTTCCACGAATCGGAACTCATATGACTCCGCCGACCTGGATTTATAAGCACGCCTAGACCGTAAGACCGGCAGTGTTTACCAGCCGCTGGGAACAGCTCCGGACAGTGCTTAAGCCGGCCCTAGCATTGTATGCACTCGCCGTAACATTGTAGTAGCACGCTGTATTTTGTATTGTATAGAGTAGATTTTGGTCTGTATTTTTCATCCATTGTCTTGTTTCCTTATTTGGCTTGCCACCACAAGAGTTGTGGATTTTCTTGTTGATCTTGAGTTTAAAACGTAGTGTATGCCAAAAAGGCGCCTTTTTTTTAATTATAGTGAAGTGTGTTCAAATTGACTGTTAGTTCTTTTTTACTGCCGACCGCAGTACACAACAGTTATTGGTGACGAGGATAAAACTTTCATTTTCGAACTGAATGGCCTCCACAGAGGAACTTCTTCAGTCCTTGGTGGAAAATTTACAGCAGATTCAGCAGCGGTCACAAGGTCAGAGCATCGCTGTCACTCCCCAACACTGCAAGAGGTAGTTCATAAAGTAGATTCCATCGCACGTAAATTGAACACTTTGCACGTGCCTCCACCGACGTTTCCGGCTTTCGACAGATTTGTCGAACTCTGGTCAAATTATGTGGAATGGTTGGAACAACATTTACTGACACATGGAATCGACGGCGAAAATCTTTCTTTTCAGCGACAGTCGGTCCACACGATTATCTTTTATTTCAACAATGGAATCCTGAGCAGTCTCCTCCCGATCTCTCGTTTACCCATATTAAAAGCCGCATTTTTGTGTACCTTGACGCACAAATACACGTCAGCTCCACCCGTCAGACTTTTTTGTCTTGTCGCAAGTCACCAGGTCAGACTTATCGGGAGTGGATTACGACGCTCCAGGGTCTATCCCGCGATTGTAAATTCAGGTGAGCTAACGTTGCCTGCAAGCATTCTTATGCCTCTTCGTTGATCCGCGATATGGTGGTGTTTCAAGCCCCTGACGAGGGTCTTTTGGTTAATATTTTGCGTTTGAACAGCCATCGCGTCTTGATCCAGCTGTTTTCGCGGGTCGCCAGTTGTCTAGCGCCGAGCGGGAGTCTCGTCGATCCGTTGGTCCATCCCGTGGCCGAAAATCTTTCACCCGGCTTACCTCCTGTCCAAACTTTTTCCGGACTCACCGACGGTCTAAGTAGCCCCACTGGCGAGCAAGATGCATGGCTTGCGGGCCATATCGCCGTGACGTGTCAGGCTTCGCAAAACAACAACACGTAAATGCCACGCTTCCTACGGATGCACAGGCTCATCACGAATCGTCACCTCAGGACCTGGACGCCTCGCATTCCTTTGATGGCCAAGTATTCTCCATCACTCCCCAGTCGGGTACCCGTTTTCTCCTTAGTTTGGAGGTCGCGCATATTCCGGTGGTCTTCAAACTGACACGGCATCATCCGTTTCTATTGCAGATGATGCTACATACCAACGCTTGGGATCGGTGGCCTTATCCCCGTACACTCGCGCCTTGCACAGTTTCAGTAATCACTCTAAATCAGTCGACGGCGTTTTTTCCACACAAATATCTTACTGCGGCCGTTCATTCGCCGCTCAGTTTTTAGTGGTCCGATCTCCTGGCGCTACTAGCCTTCCAGGTGTGGACACTTTTGTTCGTCTGGGTTTATCAGTGCAGGACGCCGCTCAGGTGGTGTCGATTCCCTAATCGGATACCCTCTCGCCTCGTTGCTCAGCAAATACAAAACGTTGTTCTCATCCTCTACACCAGGGGTGAAGGGTTTCACCGCGCATGTTTAGCTATTCCCTTTGGTGTTCCTCGTTTTTATAAGGCCCATATGGTCGCCTTGGCTCTCCGAGACTTCTCCGCTTGCAAGACGAAGGCATCATTTCTCTCGTCACGCACAGTCGCTGGGCGACGCCTATCGTGATAGTCGAGAAGCCGAACGGCGCTTAACGCATCTGTCGAGAATTTTAAGGTCACGGTCAATTCTCAGTCCGTTATCGATGCCTGTCCTGTCCCATCGATGGATGAAATATTCACACGTCTTGTGGGCTCGACAGTTTGCATCAATTATGATTTGCGCAAAGCTTATTTGCATCTGTCATTGGACGAGGTATTGCAGAAGACCCTACTCATCAATACCCCATGCGGCATTTTCCAGTACAACTGCCTCCCTTTTGGCAGCACCAGGGACCGCTCCATTTTCCAACGTAATTGGGAACGCCTCACAAGCCATGTGTCTGGGGCGGTCAATTATCTGGACAATGTCATCGTCGGTGGCTCTCCCCGACGGACCTCGCTGACAAGCTGGATCAGCCGTTTCAGGTGTTTTCCGAGGCTAACCTGCGTTGACGGAAAGAAACGTGTGACTTTTTTGCGCGAGATGTCATCTATCTCGGGTTCACGATTCACGCCCGCAGCCTACACGCTTCTAAGGAATATGTCGAGGCGATTCAAAATCTGCCTTCTCCCACCAACGTGAAGCAACTGCAATCTGACCTCGGTTAAATCAACTATTATCGGCGTTTTATACCCTGCGCACAAGGGTGCGCATTTTGTTTGGGACACGGTGAGTGAGCAGGTTTTCACATGTATCAAATCAGCTCTCTTCTGCCCTCCTTGTCTGGCCACCTAGGATCCTTCCCTGACCCTCATTGTCGCTGCCGATGCCTCGGACTATGGCCTGGATGCGGTCCTCTCGCAAGTGGTCGGACGGTGGTTTTCGCACCCAAGTAACTGATCGACGCTCAAACCAAATACAGTCAAATTGAAAAGGATGTTTTGGCGCTGTTTTCGCCCTGACGAAATTCTACGATTTCATGTATGGTCGTCCGATCACCAACCTTTGGTTTCTTTGTTTCACCTGGATGCTGCAGTGCACACCCTGACGGCACGCCGCCTCCAGCGTTGGGTGCTCTTAATGGCGACGTTAGTCTTTGATAATGTCTACCGCACCTCTGAACGGCACGCAAACGCCGATTTTCTCTACCGGCTCCCTCCCAGTGCGGTGTTAATGCGTCAGGATTGGCCAGGAGGGGAAAGCATTGAGCACCCATTGAGATGAAGAGATAAAACGTAGTTTAAACTGTATGAATCTTTAATGCCGTAAAGAAAGGCAGGTCTCGAGGAGCCGCCGAGACTGAATGGGGAGCCGCCCAAGAGAGCAGCTGAGATAGGCGTCTGATCGGTTTGGAAGCTGCCAGCAGAAGAGAGAAAACAGCGTGTCCACTCTCGGCAGCTGGCCGCGGTTCCACCCACATTTGACCACCTCCAAGCCTCTCTATTGCTCGGTCAGATCCTAAGACGCACAGATCGATAGCGTTACCTCGTCAGCAACGCGTGAGTTTAGCTACTGATGGTTCAACACGTGAGTTTCAGGGTGGTTATATACGGTTCCGGGTAACGTGACTAAGACGCTGCAACTTACCGTCAGGCAGAAGGCACTGACGAACATCAAATAAAAAATTAAAAATCAAACTTTATACTAATAAATTCATTCAGTATCGGCCCCCACTGTACAGCAACTGTGAGTTTGACACTTCCCCCTTGGTTTGTTTCCATGTGGAACCGGACGTGGATGCAGCTCTGGACGCACTTCCACTGGATGCCGATGCGATCCACTGGGGCACCGTTTGGGATCAGACATTGAAAGCTCTCCACCGCCAAATAGCCGCGGGTTGGCCAACCAGTCGTCGTAGCGTCCACAATGCAGAGGTCCAGCATTTTCTGGATCATCAGCACAGTCTCTTTTTCCACAGTGGTGTCATCCCTTTGCATACTGATTTGGACCAAACAGCTGGCTCGCCCACACCTTTGTTGGCGCTGTTTGGATAAAGACTTGCCTCCCTCGCGTTAGCCTGCAATACAGGCCAAACCCCCTCTCCTGTATTTTTCGTGGCAGGTTGCAGCTGCTCCGTGGGAACGTCTCCATTTGGATTTCGTAGATCATTTCAAGGTTCTCAGTGGCTCATAATGATAGACTCTGTATCAGGATACCCTTATGTCTCCCGCGTGAAGAACACCACTTCTGCTGGGGCAATCAAAATTCTCAGCCAACTCTTTCCTGTTGAGAGACTCCCCAAAACGACTCTTACATATAATGGTCCACAGCTTATTTAGACCGAATTTAAGCAATTCTGTGGAGCCAATGGAATTTCCCTGCTCCATACTGCCCCATTTCACCCTGCATCAAACAGCCGGGCAGGACGTTTTGTATGGACGTAAGACCCAGCTAGATTAGCTGCTGAGACATTACCCGCTGGAGGAGGCCATGCTTCTTTTCTTGGCTACGTACTGCGCCGCACCCCACGCAGGTAAAAGTCCGATGGAGATACTTCACCGTCGATCATTCCGCTCCCCCTCATCTGTCCCGATTCCCGAGGCTTCCGACCCTCCGGCCCACACGCCGAAACACTACTTTCGCGTCAGGCTGGCGGCCTGGATCGGACCTTCTCTCATCCACGGGCATGCTGGGCGCCTGCCCTCATCACTGAGCCCTGCGGCCGGGTGTTGTCTCTCCGGTGGGCCGACGGTTGCTCTGATGCTGGCACGTCAACCATCTCCGCCACCGTCTAGTTGAATATGATGTCCCGGGGAGCTGCCAGTGCCTATCGCCGATCGTCCCATGTCGGAACCTCCCCCTCAGCCGCTGTCTCCGTCACCAGCTGCCCGTGCTGCGTTTCCACCTCCCGCCCCTGCCGGCCACGGACCCATAGACGTCTACCAGGACGCCCCTGTTCATATGGACTTTTGTAGTGTTGTGCATTTTTTTCCCAGGGGGAGAAATGTTGTAGCGGCCCGTAATTGATAGAGGGCCAGCAAAACCGCCTTGCAAGATGGGTTCCTAACTCTCTTCCAGGAGAAAAATATCGTCAGCATTGTGTAGAGTAGATTTTGGTCAGTATTTTTCTTCCACAGTCTTGTTTCCTTATTTGGTTTGTCACCACAAGAGTTGTGGATTTTCTTGTTGTTCTTGCGTTTAAAACTTAGTGTATGCCAAAAAGGCGTTTTTTTTAATTATAGTGAAGTGTGTTCAAATTGACTGCTCGTTCTTTTTGCTGCCGACCACAGGACACAACAGGACGGGCGCTGGGGTGGGAGTGGAGGGGCAGGCGGGGCAGATGTCATGAGTGTCGTCATCCTGCCCTAAAAAATATGCCACGAAATCATTTTTCCTTTTACATACCTTATTAACAATTGTCTAGAATAAGACAAGGTTTTCTAAAGAAATTACAAGCTTCGATTACGGCAGGATAAGTTAAATTTGTGTTCCTGAAAATTTGGAAACTTGTGTTAAGTTCTATGGGACCAAACTACGGAGGTCATCGGTCCCTAAGCTTACACACTACTTAATCCAACTTAAACTAACTTACGCTAAGGACAAATCACACACACACACACACATGCCCGAGGGAGGACTCTAACTTCCAATGGGGGAGCTGCGCGAGTCATAACAAAGCATTCAAGACGTCGCGGCTACCCTGCACGATTGTGTCATTCTGAGATCTTGCTCTCATGGACTGATTTGCAGCCTAACTGGGTGTATAAAACATTACATGAATCTATCACAGATCCTGAGCTCACAGGTGGAAATGACTAGAAAATGGAATTTAATGTAAAGCAAGACATGTGAGGAATGATTCTCCACAAGGAAAAACCAGTAGAACGAATGAGTTTCCCCATTTTTGAGCACACGTATCCACAGTCTGCAGACTTACAATCTAAAACCTGAGTGCAGTTCTGATAATGGTGAGGGTACACTTTGATTTCATATCGAAGTTGTGGAAGCGTTTTTGCTATTATGGTTCTTAAAACAACCGAATGGCACAGGTACGTCTCAAAATTTGGGGGACGCTATAAAAGGGGTACATTTATCTGAACTGTAATTTCTTCGAAGTTATAGTCGAACTTTGAACTAGGAAACGATGTTGACAAACAATATCAAGTGCTTTAACATAATAATTATCAAATACACTAACTTGAAAAAAATCGCAACACCAGGAAGCAGTTGTGCAATGTAGCCCAAAGTTGGTAAGAGTGTTCTACATCTGAAAGATGATGTCTATTCATATTTCATGGCAGTCGCATAAGACTGGCACTAGTAGTGCCACTATGAGTCTACACATCAGGTTTGCTTTAAATACATGCTGTAACGGTCGTGAGCGATAGTTCCCTTTGACATTGGGCGTGATTAGTTGATGTTAGAAAATGTTGCCTTTAAGGTGACAAAGACACCACTATCAACACAGGCATGAGTTATAATGAGGTCGTGTAATATGGCTACGAAAAGCTGGATGTTCCTTCTGCAATACTGCGGCAGAAATGTAGCCATTGTACATGATAGCTGATAGCGGTGGCCATGAGAATGTACCGTCGATGGGAGACCGTGTTTCAGACGGCCATGTGGCACTACCGAGAGGAAGGACTGTCGCGCCGGCGCATGTCTTTGTTGCATCTTACTGCATCTGCAGCGACAATTTTAGCAGTAGTAGGCAGCACTGTCACACAACAAACTGTTAGAAATCGATTGTTTCAAGGACAACTCCGAGACAGACGCCCTATAGCCTGCATTCCATTGAACCCAAACCACTGCCATTTGCGACTTCAGTTGTGTCAAGAGAGAGACTGACTGGAGGGTAAGGTGGAAATCCGTTGTATTTTCTGATGAGAGCTAGTTCAGCCTTGGTGGCCATGGTGGTCGTGTGTTGGTTAGAAAGAGACCAGCTGAGAGCTTGCTACCAACTTGTCTGCATGCTAGACACAGTGGACCTACAGCGAGGTTATGGTCTGGGGTGTGAGTTCGTATGACAGGAGCACTCTCATGGTTAACTCACACAAACGAACTACAAATTTGTAAGTTGTCATACGTCTCATCTTTGTATCTGCACAGTGAGTGTACTAACGTGTACATATTTAGCTTACCACTTAGCGCACAAATGGACAAAACATCTGAACTGTCTTCTCAAGCCCTGGGTGTCAAACAGACATTCTAAATAAATATGACCCTGGCCCTATAAGGCATCTAATATCAGGTGCGGGTCGTAGCAAAAATTATTACAAATGCTGCAGTCACGTACCTAGAATGCATGAATTAATAACAGTGAGAGTTTAGGGTACATTCTAGAAACACAACACAGCTATTCGCTTTATTTTTACAAATAATTTATCAACTGTTGCTTTCAGGGATCAAGTAATAAACAACATTAATGTTCAATTACTTTTGGCACTCATAACAAAATATTTAATTCTTGTACATACTGAAATGACGGTTGTTAAAATCATTATCTCGACACATTAAATTTTTTTATCACATGAATGAATGATTATTATAAATTCTCATCAGCTCATTTAAATCTACGTTGTTGTAGCTGTCAATGCACTGAGTTGATGGAGAATAAATTTCCTTTTAGAACCAATGAAAAAACTCTCATGTACCCTATGTGAGGTTAGGTTATTATCCTAGCTTTTGATATTCGATGGTCAAAGCATATGCAATTGGGAGTGAGCAAAATCTAGACTAAACATTTACTGTGGCCTAATGCGCAATGGTACTTTACCAAACGGCATCTGCAATGGTGTTGTCTCCAAGCTGGATCTGAAGCGCTAATCCCCTACTCTGGCCTTGACTGAATTCACTCAGTTGCAACTTTTCTGCATTCCATAGAACATTAAACTTTCCCTAGGCGAAATAATGGCTATTGCACACTCGCTATGGGTTGGAGTGACGTACAAAATTTCTTTCCCACAAAAATTTTGACAGGAATAATTAACTACTGCTTTTTCTATCTGTCGCCATGATACGTGAAGCATATCATCCTGACTTTATAGAAAGCAAAGCTGTCAACACCCTCACTTAATTCCACACTCTTGTGTGGTCTGTTGCAAGATGCGAGAGAGAGAGGAAGAGATTGAGCCTTAAGGTCTCAAAATGCTTTTATACAATGAGGATCTCCCCACCTAGCGTCTGCGTCACCAAGTATAGCTTGAGCCAATCACCGTCACACTAGAGGTGAATGAATTCTTTTTTTTTTTTTTTTTTTTTTCACTGGGTGGCAGCCTAGCAGTGTTAATGACGAGCAGCCTCTTATCCTCTGTCCTGGCCTTATTTAAGTTAAAAGGAATAATTTATTGTTCTGGCCTTATCCCTTTCTGCACTGGAGCTCACTGTTCTCTTTCTAAATGGGAGTTTTACGATATCATTAACCAATTGCTCGGTTCATCTCCAAAATACGTTTCGCTTTAACTTGTTTGTTTCATGCCATTGTTCATATTGGTAGAGATAGTTTTGTTAGTTTTCGGTACATGAGATTAACTACAATTGCTTTTTGTTGATATAATATAATTATTATTTTCTGAGGCTCTCATTCTGTATCGTTCTATCATTATGGATGAAGATCATGTAAGTTCCATAAAATCCAGATGCCTCACAAAGTCAAGCTGGTGATACATTCCGTTGTGCTGCCACTCATGAACATCATCTTAGGAGGTGTTTTCCAACAGGATAACGCTTGTCAACATGCCGCTGTTGCGACCTATCATGTCTCACAGCTTTCCTACATGTCACCCTGGCCTGTTTGAACACCAGACCGGTCTCACGTCGAGCACATATGGGATGTCATCGAACGACAATTCCAGTGTCTTCCACAAACCGCATTAATCGTCCATATACCGACCAATCAAGTACAGCTGGTATGGAATTCCATCCCACATGCTGACAACCAGTACTTGTACAACACAGTGCATGCACCTTCTGCCAATTACACCGGTTATTAATGTATTATCATTTCATATTTGCAATGGCTTATCTCACACCTTAATTATCCTGTGAACATGCAACTTTGACCCCTTAAATATATTACCCAGCAAGGTTTCGTTACTCTACTTCAAGCAATGTTGCTCCTCTTTCCCGTTACTTCTAATACAGGCAGACATACACAAACACACACACACACACACACACACACACACACACACACACACATTTGGATGGTGTATCCCAAGCAGTCGGTGCCATCATTACATGATAGCGTGTGTGTTGTTGTCGTTGTTGAAGCTGTTTCTTTTTCTTTCTTTTCCTACTATGAGTGTGCTGATTGTCACAGTAACGTCAGTTAAATATCCTGGTTCACGTTGAAAATCGATATCAAATGGAAGGAGCATGTAAGTCTTGCAGTAGGGAAGCCGAATGCTCGACTTTGGTTTGTTGGCTGAGTTTTAGGAAAGTGTGGTCCATCTGTAGAGGAGCCCGCATTCAGAAAAATAGTGCGACCCGTTCTTGAGTACTGTTCGAGTGTTTTGGAAATCGAAGTAATTAAGAGACAGAATCCTAAAATTCTTACTAGCAAGCTAGTTCAGCACGCAAGTATTGTGGACATGTTTCGGTATCTAAAAACGGAATTCCTGGAGGGATGGCGACACCCTTTGCAAAGAATACTAGTGAGAAAGTTATATAACTGTTATTTAATGCTGCTGCAGAACGATTCTACAGCCACCGACGTATATTTCATAATTTGGGCTCGTACAGTCACACATAGTTCTTTTGCAGTCGCTCAGTTTGTTAGTGGAAAAGGAGAGGAAAACGACTAGCAGTGGCACAAAGTACCCTCGTCCGCGCACCATACAGTTGCTTTCTGAGTATGTATGTACATACAGATGTCTGTTAAAATTACTGTCTTCTGACGTAAGGGGTATGTTCCTTGATTTTTAATAGCTTTCCTTATTGATTTTGGATAGTTTTCGTAGTTTGCAAGTACTGCAGCAAATTTATTTTCTCTTGTGAACGGACACATTTCCCTAATCCTTTCAGAAGATACTTTAATCCTCTTAGTGATACATGATTCTTTGCATGACTGTCCTTTCTCATGATGTGAAAGTCATTTTCATATAATGATACGAATTTCTCAAGGAATAGATTAAGTTCTATGTCATTGGTTACTTCCTTACGAGTTTTTGTTACAGGTCATATCTGTTAAACTATTTACAAAGACGTCTGCCCAGGGTTTTTAATTACTCCAACTGATTTCCATTGAAGAGCAATCTATACTATAAGGCAGTATCTTATATATCCTAAATAACTGCGCATTACGGTGAGAGAGAGGATTTGCTACAGAAAATACAGTAGGTTTCTAGCTCTGAGCTTCATCAAAGGAAACATTATCAATCAGAGGCCTGCTGTCTTTATTATACTTGTTGGAAATGTATGTACTAAGGCCAAATTGTAGAATCCTAATAATTTTTCCAGATCATTTTTCCTCCCAGAATCTTTTACAAGAGCTACATCGAAATCACCGCCGACTATTAACTGCTTGAAGGTTTTATTCAAATCTGTCACGACGTACAGGAAAAGAATGATCTGAATGACAACACTCTAAAATAGGCAGTATATGCATCTCACAGTGACGGTAGACAAATATTACCCTACACATGTGCGCGCTATGTAAGTCAGAATCAAACTCTGCATGCACAGTGAGCATATGTATATTGTGATATGCATCTACCGCCAATGTGTGATCTATTTATTGCTAATTTTAGATGGTTGTCATTACGATCAGGCACTTTCAGTGCAGCCGCAGTATGTCAGGCTTCAGAATATGCCAGCTGTTTCGAAACTAGTAGCCAAAATATATGTATTGCCACTGTGACGGATTTGTAATCAACTCTTCATGCAATAAAGAGGTTGCTGGTAACAAATCAACAAAATGTAGAAATGTCATATTAACTGCTTGCCGCTGTCTGTCAGATATCGTACTAAGAATTTCATACCCCTCATAGACAGTTCAACATCCCCCAGTGGGGAGCCATATACAGTTAGAGTTAAAAGCAAACTATTTTTCAGAATGTTCTTTTCGCAGGACAGTACTGAAAAACTTTAGAGAATCAGAATTTGAGGCTGACTGCAGAGAAATTCTACAGCCGCCAGCATACATTATGCGTAAGAGCCACAAAGACAAGATAAGGGAAATTAGGTTCGCACGGAGGCGTATAGACACTCGTTTTTCACTCGATCTATTAGCGAGTGCGAGACGATATGTAATATCAAGCAGTATTACATGGTAACCTACGGCAAACACCGTACGGTGGCTTGCGGAGTGTATATCCAGAGGCCAGCTCCGGTTTGTGGCGGAACCCGGTGCCGTCGGTTGGTGCGAGAGTCTGGCGACAAACCCGAAGCGGGGGTTACCACCTCGCACGTCGTGCCATGCGGGGCACTGACCAGTTTTTTACTCCTCAAGAAGATGGTACAGCAAATTATCGAAAATTCGGCATTTTTATTCGAAATGACTTTCTTGTAAACCGTGAAGATTTTATTCGAGCATAGCACTGCGAACGACTTAGATGTTCCATTTATTTAATGGAAAACTAATGCAGGTTCAATCTATATGAGTACACACTGCCACTGTCTGGTAATTACAAAGCACGTTTAACGTTAGCAGTGTTTCCTCAATTGTTCAGTCAGAGACTGCTACATTTCTACGTTTAGTGAAGTATACACCACCTTTCTCTAAATGCAAAAGAAGAATACAGTGTTTGCATCTGCCTTGCGTTTCGTCTGCAGCTAACTGAGCACTATCACTATTTTCAAAAATGGTTCAAATGGCTCTGAGCACTATGGGACTTAACATCTCAGGTCATCAGTCCCCTAGAACTTAGAACTACTTAAACCTAATCAACCTAACGATATCACACATATTCATGCCCGACGCAGGATTCGAACCTGCGACCGTAGCGGTCGCGCGGTGTCAGACTGAAGCGCCTAGAACCGCTGGGCTACCACGGCCGGCTGACTTTTTACATGGCATAAAATCCTCAGCCAAACATATATGAGATGTAAACAATTGCTTGTTGAAATAATCCACCCTCTTTCATTTCATTTTCATTGTAGTGGTAATTATGTGTTTCATTTCCCTCGGTTCTCTACTTTATTTGATTTCCTGTCGTCGTTTCTAAGAATACCCAGTAAGCATATCTCCGTTTCTCGCTGAATAACCGCCGATTTTTTAATGGTTTTGCTTGCTACGGTGGAGTGTGCGCTGATTTGAAACTTCTTGGCAGATTAAAATTGTGTGCAGGATTGAGACTCGAACTCGGGACCATTGCCTTTCGCCAACGAGTGCTCTACCGTCTGAGCTAACCCCCTCCTCACATATGCATTTCCACCAGTACGTCTCCTACCTTGCAAATTTCACAGAAGCTCTCCTGCGTAACTTGCAGAACTAACACTCCTGGAAGAAAGGATATTGCGGAGACATGGCTTAGCCACTGCCTGAGGGATGTTTCCAGAATGAGATTTCACTCTGCAGCGGAGTGTGCGCTGATATGAAACTTCCTGGCAGACCCGAGTTTCGAACTCGGGACCTTTACCTTTCGCGGGAAAGTGATCTACCGTCCGAGCACTTGCCCGCGAAAGGCAAAGGTCCCGAGTTCGAGTCTCGGTCAGGCACACATTTTTAACCTGACTGGAAGTTTGTTAGAAACTGCTTTACTGTAATAAATTTTATTACAACGTTTATAGATTCTCATGCTGGAAAAAAGTTTTCCTTGTAGAAATTTATCCCATGAACGTTTACCATAGGTTAAAACTGTGTGCCGAGCGAGAAGTCCTAGCAGCCCGCTACCCCTGTCACGTTTTGTATGTACCTATTTTTATGCATTACCAGTGATTTAGTGCATCGTGACTGTATAATGCATGGAATGTAACTACGCAGGGGACTGGACGGTATGCGCAGTTGACAAGAGCCACATGTGACGTTCTACATACCTTTCAGAAAATATCTGCACAGTAGTAGTCCAGTAAAGTAAGCCACAATGATGATATTATCCAGAACTTTGCCACGAACAGTTCCATTCTGGTAATTTTTTAATCGCTTCGGACTGCAGCGGCCCAATTTCAAAAGCCACTGTTATCTTATTACTTAAATCTCTGCCAACCGCTGTTCCATTCAGTTGTGTTTTAATCACATCACTGAAACAGGACGTTTGCATTTTGATTAAGAGAAAACGTAGAGCGTACGACACATCAGCTTGTAATGGGGCAAATATGAGTACGGGTACTGAAGGTGTTAATGCATATGCTTTCTAACAAATTGTTACTTTTTTGCTTAATAGAGCATCAAATATGACTCTTTTGATCTGCTGGTCGTAAGTGTCTGCTCATAAAACCATTTTTTCCTGTTAGGTCACATTTTACTAACAATTGTGACAAGGGTCGGAAGCAGTAAAACTTCTTTCGTAAGCTGATAATACAATCACCAACCTCAAACAATTCCACACAACATTGATAGAGTTAAAAGAAATTGTCTGTTACACGATAATGTTTTCTCAGCCTTCTGTTACTGAGTGTACCCAAATGCTGTGTTTCGTGGTTGTATAGACTTGATAGGTGGTAGAACAGACACTGTTGCACATTTTTAAAATACTTTTATTCAGTTCCAGCCGTCCAGATGTGTTAATTCCATTGCTAGAGCTGGACACCGGAGGTTGTTCGAAGTATGAACATGTACAAATTTTATACGATTCATCTGAGATAACTCTGAACTGGGTAGGAGACTAGTTATTGAAAACTAAGTAGCATTTCATAAATGACTGGTCCTTGCTACCTGTAGTAGTATTTCACACTGTATGTAATTGCTGTCTCACATTCCTGACATGACGATAATTCGGATGGATTTTTTACGTCGACGAGAAAAATTTCGTGTGCATTCTACTACGGAATTTCCTCACTTGTAAAGTACAATGTACGCACTGAATCAAGTTTTCAAAACACGAAGTACACTACCTGATGAAAAGTATCCGAACACCAGTGTGGTAATATGGAAATGAACACTAAATGTCACGAGTGGATGACCTATAACACAAACTCACAAAATACAGGTCGTGTATAACCTTAAGTACACCTCATTGCAACTAGTGTTACCCTCTGGGAGTAATTTTGCTTAGTTTGACCGTGTTTACCTAGAGGACAGAGGGTATCGAAGTATGATTTCGTACAGATTGCAACCATTAGGAAAACTGAAAGACTTCATTTTTGGAAGTTAAGAAAGTAATTAAATTCACGTAGAAGAATGCATATACGGTCTCGAGACTAACTTAGAATATTAAGTTCAAAGAATTTAACTATAATTTCACTTTCGTTACTTCTTTCTTTGTGAAGTGCAATGAACACACGCAACTACCAGACGAACCGAACAGTAGATAGCAGTAGTTATCATTCGAATAATTGGCGACCACAGAAAGACAAATGGCCCTATACATATATTAGTAATAATTATCATCTCAACCATTAACCGATTCAGTAACAAATGTTATCAAAGGCATCACATGACCAAATTTGAGCATAAACAGAGTCCTGATTTAGCTAACACCCAAACATCACAAATGCAATTAAATGGCACTGTACAGACACTTTATATTCTCCCTATTGTGAAAATGTGTCATATTTCATTAGCAAAACTACTATCTAGACTAACTTTCTCATACTATAAAAGATTAAAGTGGGGACCCATAAACACTCCCTTCCATTAGAAGCAAACTATGCACATATTTCATAAAAAGTTTGCGTCACACTGATACTGATTTCTAACCCCACTTCAGATTACGTATCTTTCAATGCTTAAAGCAATTTACACAAATAATATTCTTAATTAACTTCAGAAATAAGTTCAAGTTAAGGTTAACTTTCAAGTAGGTTCAAAATTGTGTGCCTCTTTGATTACTTGTGAAGTAAGTGATTTTAATTAAAAACATTTATGCTCTTTAGCACTAAAACTTCAGCTCATTCAAAGTAGAAACAATTCAAAGCCAAATAAAGTTTTCTTCATAAGTTCCAAATGACGTGCTTTCCTCTTTACCTGTGAAATAAGTAATTTAACTAGCAAAATTTATATGCTATAACACCGAAACTTAGGCACATTGAAATGGAAATAAATTACTGGTTCTTCATAAACAGGACACTCGGTCTTTAGCACGTTTAGGATAGGAGCCTGCTTGGTTTCATGAACATGACAGTTTCAATGTTGAAACACGAATTTTCAGCACTGATATTATTATTGAAAAACACTCACACACAAGCATACAGGTTGATACTGGTAACATGTCTGATTTCCAAAGTTGGTGATCAGTGGAGCTCTAGTGGTGGCAAGCACGTTGCGGCTACCTGGTCTCACCTCTGGTGGTTTCACGCCCTATTCAAATCTTCATGGCGACGCATTAATCATTTTAGAGCCATTCCAAAATGCGAGAGCACCGTTTTACAGCCGAAACCACACCCCATGTCATTCCATCATAAATTGGTCCCTGAATGCCTCACGTGGCACCCGCAGTGTTGACTGTACAACTCCTGGCCATTGGCTGCGTAATGTGCTCTCTCTCTCTCTCTCTCTTGCCACCCAGATTGACAGCCAGATCCACCTTTTACCTTAGCGGAGGGGGTTTCCTACGTCTTTCAAGTTACATCATACAATTTCACTAAGTATGAACCAGTATTTAAATTACAAATTCTCTTTAATAAACAGACATCATTTATAATGTTTCATTATTTAAACACACTGTTACGTTTTTTCAAATATCCATCACAAACTTCCTCTTCCCTCTGGCAATTCAAAGACATTAATCAGTAAAGACCAAATATTCCATAGTTACATACATAAAATTACACAGTATAAATTATTTATAATCCATCTTGGTGTTACAGGCCCACCCTATAAAAGAAGGAGGGGGGGGGGGGGGGGCGGGGTGAACATTGGGTTGTCAGTAGAGCAAACACAAAGGTACAACCACAACCAAACCAAGATCATTCATCTCATGTATTGATGGGGTGAGACCGTTGAACATTACCCAACGTAGTTTTAAGACAGACACATTGTATCAGCGAAAGGAACAGTGAGTGCTGCGAGCAGTTAAGCTATAGCTTTGCTAGAAAGGTATAAAGAAGCGTGTACAGTGGTCAAGCTGCTCGTTGTTAGCCACACGTTTCTGTAGTCAGTGCTAAGTCACTATTGATGGGGTATGAAGAGTGATACCACATTGGAAACGAGTCATTCAGAGTGATAAAGGACGCAGTACCCTGTGACATTTCCGATGGAAAGGCTTGTGTTTGGCGAATGCCTGGAAAACATCAACTGTTGTCTTGTGTAGTGGCAACAGTGAGGTACGGAAACTATGGTATGAACAATTTTTATAACACTAGGAACTACGAGCATACAGTAATGGGAACACTTTAAAGATTATCACTATATCAGCATAAAAATGCACTCTGTCCTAAAGCAGCATCTGTGAGGCCATGGATTGAGGACAGTAACATTCCTAATATGTCCCGATGTGAAACCAATGGAACACCTTTGTGATGACTTATAACGTTGGCGTGACCCTATCCCCCTACACCCCAGAATCGAAAATCACTGTCTATTATGGTTTCAGCTGTTATTCTTCCTCAGACATTCAGACACCTAACTGAAAGCGTCCCATGCAGCCTTAAAGCCGTCATAGAGGTGAATGGGGGGCATACCCAATATTAATGTCCACTCTTACGTGAGTGGATAGTTTTGGACGGGTAATGTACTGTGTATCCATAATTACAGCTCCAGTTTGAAAAAGCTGTAGGAAGAGAACCACTGTTTAGAACGAGGTCGAATTTTAACACCATATTACTGACGTAGGGAGAAACGTCATTAAAGAAACAAAAATTACAAAAATTTTACCAATGTATGGTTCTGTAAGCGTCAGATATGCACATCGACAAAAGTGCGGCACACAATTGTTGTTCAGTTTGCATCTGAGACGACCAACATGACTGTCTTTCTAAAAGAATTCCCACGGCTTGTAAAGCTTTCCTCCAAGAACAGTGACTGTGCGCCAGGAGCCCTGCAGAAGTTCCTGACACAAAATGCCATGCAAAAGGGCATTGGTCCGATGTCTGATAGGGGTCTGAAGAAAATGATTACAAGATTCGAAAAGACAGGTTCTTTTGAAGCGCATTCTGTCAGAGGGAGGAGTGTAGTTGATACGACTTCTGTCGAAGATGTGACCACAGCATTTGTGGGTGGTCATGCGATAGTATGTAAACATCCAGTGAGTAGTAGGCTGGTGGGGTTGCAAGTACACTTGTGAATATCAAATTGATATGCAATTTAAGATTACTAATCAATTAATCATCCCTGCCCTGCTAGCCCCCATGTGTTTTTCTCAGCCTGCATGTGGGCCAAATCCCTGAACCCCATCCCCCACCATCCTCCTCCCACAAACTACCCAATTGTGAAATTCCAATTTCGGTAGGAATTTCGAAGTTTGGTGGAATTTCTTTGTCCCAGGGCTGTGCTGACATCCCACCCCACACCCCACAGAGGAATTGACAGGAAATTAAAGTCGGCGGTACCCTGATCCTCCAGGATGCAAAGCACAACAGCACCCACCTAGCACAATTATACCACCACAGGTGACTGAGACTGACATGAAATTAAAGTTGGTGGTGTCCTTTCTCGGACTCGAACCCTGATTCTACTGGATGGAAAGCCCAAGTGCACCGTCCCAACTCATGGAAACTGTCCAGATGCGGGAAATGCTAGTGTACTTTATTTATTGTGGTCGAAAAACTGACGCAAATATCGATACTAATTACATAAACAACCACAAAGATTGGGCCTGATTACACAACTATATGTATAGTGCTACACAACGACGGCAATGAAGCGCAATACAAGGCGATGCTCCTACGCCGACATAGTAGCCATTACAGTCAACTTAACAATAGGAGATAAAAGAACGGCCGCCTCAATTGCAACTAGTTCATCTAAAATGTAGTGACACAGCCGCCCCTAATGGTTAGGGAGCGCACCTGCAGTGGCTACCTGACACAGACTAGGCAGGCTCCCCGACGCCTCCAATAGGCCTCTCATTCTGCGATGGAGACTACCTTTATTTGACCTAAACACATCTATAGTCGAGAATGTTCTAAAAAAAGGAAAACACATTTGCGATCATAAAAAATGTTCTCATTCCACGAAAATAGGCCAAGTCAATTTTCTTTTAGATTTATGAGCAAAATCGATATGGTTTTTACGTTACACTGCAGGATACAATCCGCATCTCATTATTTTGTGAAGTCCAACGAAGTGCACCGCCACAGTTCACAAATGATCAGCAGAGACATGTCCACCATTTGTAAAATCAGGAAAAAAATTCGACTATTTTGCTGTGAAAATTGTCGATTACCGCAGAATGTCCTCGTTGTCTCGAAACAGTCATCTGAGCAAAGGAAAAGAGAGAATACAAACCCCAAAGAACAATAATCCATATTAAGCAATTTTTTTCAGCTTGTTGAACAAATTAGATGGCCTAAGCGTGTCTCTCGCGTTCAGTGTTTATAAATAAATCGTCATCCAAATGTGTATTACAAACATTTCAGACAAGCTTTCACGCCATTGTGCACATGTTGGGAAAAAAAGACGTTCGTTTATTGTTCGAGAACATCAAGCTATAATTCAAGAGAGCGTAGCTGTGGCACGCCCCCTTTTATCAATGCAATGATGTATCATACTAGCGTTTACGAAACTAATCGTAAAATCCTGTCTCCTATTGTGTAGGTGGGAAATTGAAATGTAGTTAAAAGTCATCGCTGCAACGAAGAGAAAAGAAACGCTTGTCAAGAATGATTCCGCGGTACCTTAGCCATCTCCTCCACCCACCACGTGGCACGCAGTTAGTTTGATAGGCTAAGTAATCAAAATGATTACGAGAGTCAGTTTTCATGGCGAGTAATGTTTTTTTTTCAGTAGTCCGATTACACTCACCAGGTAAGTTCAACGACTGTTCGTTGAGGGAAGACGATGTTGTTTTTGAGGAGCAGTATTGAGGACCAACCTCCGAAGTTAACTCCAGAGGGATTCTACAGCCACCACCACACTTAAGAAGAAATGCCCTATTAAAAACCGGCTCGTAGCGATTATGTTGCTGTCACCCTGCATAAAAAGAGGCCTTGTGTCAACAGGCACACACACTAGTAGCTGATAGTGCTACGCTTTTGGGTAGAAACACTGTCTGCGATTTGGAATCAAGTCTGTCGATTCTACTACGTACCTGTCTCGGATCCTGTAGAGACGTCGTTTACTCATTACAGACACTGGTGAACCATTTTCGTACCCCTCTCATTTCTCAAAACGAGTCACTTTTTTCGAACCTATCTGCTAAGGATCCTATTCGGGGAAAACTCCTGCGCTATTTGTTAGAAAGCCCCTCTGCATCTTCATCGTGACCAGAGTCATTTCCACAGACCGGTGTGAAGTTTCATCACCTCTAGTGTAGGATGACTATCCAACAGACTATCAACCACACGAAAGGGTTCTTGCATTGTTACTTCATAAGCACTTTAATACTTTTTTTTTCAGTTATAACACCCCAGTCCAGTGTACAGCGCCATACACTTTGTTTTTTGCTACAATGACTTAGATATTCGTGTCACCTGCTGCTAAACTGACGTTAACACTTTTCAGTCCTCTGGCTCTCACGGAAAGCTGAACATCCCATGACATAAACTATACAACCGTAACGTCCCCTTAGAAAAATTATAAATGACTGTGCTGATAAACCTCTTACGTTATTAGATTTTCAAACAGCTAAACAAGACTGAACGTACTCAGACATTTCTCTCTTTACTTATTCTGATCATCAATAAACTGACACACAATATATTTTTTAGCACCACGCAGTCTGACTTTCAATAATCCCTTCAAAAGAATGGCCCTGACTCAAAGGTAGTAGTGTAAGGTACTATCTTTATTCTTTTTGGCGGGAAATACGTTGAACTGACAAGGTGGTGGTGTAGAACAGATAGGAGTTAAAAAAATGTATTACCTGAAAGCATGCAGTATCTATCGCTGTTTGACGTCAGAATTCGTTACAGATGTCTGATGAAAAACCATCCTGCAGCCCACGTAATCGAAGCCAATATGCCGTACTACAATTGACAGAAAAAATGCGACACAGTTCTACTTACACTTCGAAAGTGTCATGAATAAACCAGCACTTGCAATGAACAGGTCATAATGCAGCACATGTACTGGGAAAATCATCGTCCTAAAAGACTGCAGAGTTGTGTGGCAGCTGAACATGTGTTCTCCTTGAGAAGTGTTTACAAACTGCCGAAAATCAAGATACTCTCCCCTCCCTCCTCCTTCTAACCACCTACGTGGGGGACACAGGCTTTTTCAAATGGCCAGGTGCTCCGCCGACCGCCTCGCGGCCCGGGTTAGGCCAATGTCTGCCCTTTGCTGCTACCCCTCTAAGACCACAGGCCTCATCAGGCTCCCTGCATCCTCTGGTAATAGGTGACACGCCTTGAGGCGATGGTCCTAGACAACACAACAGCGGAATTTAGTAGCACAGCCCCGCTCATCCGGAGGATGGTCCAGATGGTCCCCCGCACTCAGCTTTCCACCATCCAGTCGCCGCCTAAAGATGATGCACCTATGCCAACACAGTAACGTGTTGGAGACACAAGGATGGCCGCCTAAATTGAAACTCGTTCTTCCAAAGTCTAGTGACACAGTCGCCCCTAATAGTTAGCCTCCCCAACGCCTCCAATAGGCCTCTAATTTCTGTGCTGGAAGACATTTTTATTTGATGTCAGCGCATCTATAATGAAGCATGTACTAAAAAAAGAAAAACACATTTTCGACCATAATGAATGTCCTGTTTCCACGAAAATACGCCAAATCAATTTTCTTTCAGTTTTAGGAGCAAAATCGGTATAGTTTTTACGTTCGACTGCAGGATACATTTCGCATCTCATTATTTTTGTGACATCATACGAAGTGCTCTGCCACAGATCACAAATAATCAGCAGAGAAATGTCCACCAATTGTAAAATCAGGAAAAAATATCGACTATTTTGCTGTGAAAATTGTCGATCACCGCAGAATGTCCTCGTTATCTCGAAACAGTCATCAGAGTAAAGATAAAAAGAGAATACAAATCCCCAAAGAGAAACAACCTACATTAAGCAACAGCTTTCAGCTTGTTAAAAAAATTACACTACCAGAGTGCATATCTCACATTAAGTGTTTGTAAATAAATCGTCATCCACGTGTGTATTTCAAACAATCTATCACGCCATTGGCTCACATGTAGGAAAAAAAGCATATTCATTTTACATTATACAACATCAAGCTATAATTCAAGATAACGTGTCTGTTTTGTACACTGTGGCACAAAAAGCATATTCATTTTACATTATACAACATCAAGCTATAATTCAAGATAACGTATCTGTTTTGTACACTGTGGCACGCCCCACTTTTACCAATGCAATGCTGTATCTTACTAGCGTTTACGAAACTAATCGTGAGATCCTGTCTCCTATTGTGTAGGTGGGAAACTGAAATTTTCGTTTAAAGGTGTCGTCCCAACGAAGAAAAAAGAAATGCCTGTCAAGAATGATTCTGCGGGGTCTTAGTCATCTCCTCCACCCACCAGGTGTCACCCAATTGACATCAGTTTGATAGGCTAAGTAAATAAAATGATTAAGGGAGTCCGTTTTCATGGCGAGTATTTTTTTTTTTCAGTAGTCTGATTACACTCACCAGGTAGGTCAAATGCGCGAAGACAATGTTCTTTTTGAGAAGCAGTATTGAGGACCGATATTCGATGTTAACCACAGAGGGATTCTACAGCCCACACCATTCGTTTCGGATAAGAACTGCCCCATTAAAAACAGGAGTGTAGCGACTATGTTGCTGTCACCCTGAATATAAAAAAGGACTTAAGTCTACAGGCCCAAAAACAAGTAACTGATAGTGATACGCTTTCGGGTAGAAATGTTGTCCGCCATTGGGAATCAAATTTATCCATTCTACCACATAGTTGCGTTGGTTCCTGTAAAGACGTTGTTTAATGATTAGAGCCACTGGTGAATCACATTCGTACCAATCTTATTTCTCGAAATGACCCACCTTCATCGAACCTATCTGCTAAGGATCGCATACAGCAAAAATCTTGCGCTATTTTTTAGACAGCCCCTCTGCGTCTTGGTCCTGACTGAAGTCACTTCCACAGAAAGGTGTAAATTTTCATCATCTCTACTGTACGATGACCATATCTAACAGATTATCAATCACACGAGAGGATTCCTGCGTTGTTCCTTCATAACCAGTTTAATACATTGTTTTTCAGTTTGTAACACACCAAATCAGAATACACCGCCCTACACTTTGTTTTTTCTACCATGTCTTAGAGACTTGTGTCACCTGCTACTGAACTGACATTAACAAGTTTCAATCCTTTGGCCTCACAGAAAGCTGAACATCAAATGACATAAACGGTACAGCTACCACAACACAGGCTGGTTGAAATAAAACACAGAGGCGATGTTTCTCATAGACAATAATGTGGACGAGATCGCAACATATGGATACTGGAATATTTTCGGTATTCTAGTGTGCTTCCAACAGCTATTCGACGGTAGAGTTAATCTGATCTTTCCCATTGACGGGATAGCAGATGTCTCAGTGTTCCATTTCAAAAAGCATTGTTCCTTCATTTTGCCAACATATACACGATTACTGGTCTGGTGTTGACTGTCGCCGGAAGGTGCTGTTCACAACACGCGTAGGGAAGTACAAATAAAAAAGGGGTACTGTCACCATATTGATGAAAAAAAACATGTGGACGGAATCACAACGTATGGAAATAGGACCAGTCTGTAGCATTGACGAATTCTACCAAACATCTGTAAGGAGGTGATGACCTGTACATTTAATCCTATCCTCCACAACAACTAGTAGCTAATATCCGGTGTTCCACCAAGGCTCCCTCCATCTCAGTCGACTGGTGTCAGTCAGACATTACGCAGTAATCATCAGCACACTTATTGGAGGGTCGGGATGGAAAAGACACCATTGATATGGAACGATTTACTGTAATACACACCGCTTTTGATAAAGAGATGAATTTTACCCAGAAGTCGGAGAGAGCTGCAACCCGTGTAGAAACAGACTGTGCTGAGCTACTGCTATAGGACCACGTTTTGACTACTCGATGGAAATGGGAACATGTTGTCGTAGATTCGCCACCCATGTACGGAGTGTAAGGTCAGCCCCAAATGAAACCTGCCCCTTCTACACAACTTAGTAGAAAAGACAGACTAACAGTTATGGTGGTGTTTCTTATCGAGAAAATTAGGAAGACTCAACGACACATAGGTACTGTAGTCCGAAGCAGATCCGCGTCCCTCAGGGTCCATTCATGTCTATAACCCAAACATTCTACTATCGTTATTCTCTACCATCCCACAGAGAAAAATTATGAACTATAAAACCACTGATAACTTCATAGAATAGTTTTTACCACATGTCTCTCTTCCGATTTATTGAAAACGAATATCATCTACATGCCGGCATCGAGCATATATAAGATGATCCTGTTAAATATACAGGTATTTATCCATTGGAGCAGGTGGCCAGTGATCGACGTCGCTTGCAGAGACCGGTTTAAATTTTCATCGCTTCTACTGCATGAGAACCATCCCCCTCAGGTTTATCAGTCGCAGGAGTGGGTCCCTGTTTCGATACACCGTTTTCTCTGCTGTAACACGCTTTATATACTGCCACAAATTTTTTTTTTCCGCCACGACTTCGACATCTATGTCAGATATCGAGTAATGCTTCATATGGAGATTTGATGGCAAATCTTCGAAACGCTAGAGTGACGATTGATTTCACGACATCTAGTGATTTATTGCTGGATAGGACATTTTCGCTTATTTGGTGAGATGCATACAAGGCCTCAATATAACATAAAGAAAGGCTTAAACTGTTAGCGTTCAAAATAAAATGTAGTAACAACTTCAGTTACACGGCTCTTGGTGAATTTAATTGACATTGACAACTGCATATTGAACATGTCTTGCGCCAGTCCCAATACAGTTAGAAACCGATGTAATTTCGATTTTTATGCGGTTTTTATGCTCTGGACAATTTGTCTCACGATGGTCAAACAGTGCCACAACTGTTGAAAGCCGAACCTGTGCAATCATGAAGACTGAGTAGTACGGATGGTGTAATGTGCAACTCCCACCATAGCTGTCATATTGCGATTCCTCTGCCATCTGTAGCCGACCCCTTTTACAGCCGACACTACTTGCGTTGAAACGTTTACAGCGCCATCTATTGATAGTATTTTCTTACATTTTTTTAGTTCCATGACGTTTACCTATACATCAGTATTATTCTGTTCACATTTGACGTCATTCTGAGCAGCGGTTCTATTTATAAATCGTTTTGCTGCTGGTACTTTAATTATGGACAAACTGTATTCCATTCATGGTCGACTTAAATCTTATTTGCACTCATTTTTATAATTAAACTCCCTACTGCACGCCTACGAACAATAGTAGTAGTATCTGCCCAGCAGTTATAAAAAGCATGAAATATTATACTGCAGTACAACACAGATCTTAGCTGACATCTAGCGAGATTCTAAGAGCTAGGGTGACATACTATCACCATATCCCTTTTCCTTAGTGAAGAGTAGTTGAATCCCCATCACTGACAGACTCGAACATAAGAGCAACGAGAATATTATGTGAGAATTCAACAAACGCCAAAGTCTTGCAGAAGCTTTTTCGACGAGTATCTCACATAACTTAAAAGTTTCCATGAGGTACAATGGGCCAAAGAGACCGAACTGCGTCTTAAAATCAACGACGTTGAATTGATATATTAATAAGTACGTACATCTCCGGAATAAGTGGAAATGAAGACCACTGCGCAGGAAAAGGTTTTAAAGACGCTGTTATTTCGTAAGGCAGATGGAAGGCACAGCACTCACCCATTGGACCTGTTGATAGTGTTTGAGGTATATCAGAGCGGATGGCTGAGTTTTATGTTATATAAGCTATGAAGAATATAACCAAGCAAGAGACTGCTTAATGTCTTTGCAGTAAATGTAAATTCTTGAGTAAATCACATTAGAGATGTTTCTGGAATAACATACATTCCGTTGCGTTGTGGAAATATTACTATTTCAAAATATATTTTGTCTCCACAACGGAACGAGACATACAAGAATTGCAATACATTTTATGTATTGTACTTCAGAACTTCTAAAACTAAATCCCAATGTACAGTGTGAGAAAATCTTGTGCTTGGGTAAAGTAATAGTGCCTTTTTTCCTGATAAGTACAAAACTACTGGAACCACGATAAATTAAATGATTAAGAATCGGCCCTTGGGAAATATTTGCTATTACGTCACTATCAGAGGCCGAGTACACGATTTAAAATGTATAAATGGCTCACTTGTACAATAGGGGTTCGGTCATGCACTACAGCTTTAAATTCGTACAGAAACATCTATCTACCATGAACCACATATATTTATCAAAGGAAATTCAATGAATTTTTTTAGTAATGCTACTTCATTAATATAGTAATAAAATGAAGAGGATAATGAACAACAATTAGTATAATGACGCAGCCTAGAATCACAGAACTAATGTTCAGTATCGGGTTTTCGAAATACAAATGTTCAAAGGTGTGTGAAACCATATGGGACTTAACTGCTAAGGTCATTAGTCCCTAAGCTTACACACTACTTAACCAAAATTATCCTAAGGCCAACACACACACCCATGCCCGAGGGAGGACTCCAACCTCCGCTGGGATCAGCCGCACAGTCCATGACTGCAGTGCCTAGACCGGTCGGCTAATCCCGCGCGGCTTTCGAAATCAGACACAAAGCTACTTCGAACACAGTTTTCTATTTCAAGACAGTGGGGAACAAAAAACCAAATGGCTCACTTAGCGGAGGAACCAGAGTGACCGAAGGCAGAATAGGAATGTAAACCAAAGGTATTGAGCCGTGCACCAAGTCACCCACATTTAACCGAATTCGTAGAGTTCAATATTTCACTCAAGACTTTATTCATTAACAAATTGAGCCAGGCAACAGTTCATTCACTGGAAACTACAGTAGAAATTTGAGTTCCAAATATTTCTGAGTCCCAAACTTCCACCCACAGAAATCGTTTTAAGTATCAATCAGCACTTAGGGCCAAACAGTTCACTATCCAAGCAAACCTTACAAAAAAAGCCTTAACAACCAAGACACGAACAGCAAAAGAACGCCACCCTGCTCTGCCTACCTACTTAAAAATTTGGTCGTGTTACCCGCTACTAGTTTCAGTGGAGCCACTTAGAACTTAACCACTACATTTACAATTATAGATATTATAACTTTTACACATTTTAGACACACGTTAGACACATTTTTGGTTAATTTTCACTCTAATATTAAGCCATTAAATGCTAAACATCACTGAATAATCAAATTATATTTAAAATTTACACACCATGAAAGGAACGGAGAAAAAGTAGTCGAGTTCATATGTTGCTTGTCCAGAACTACGTTACTCATATGCTATTTTACTAACATTATCTTCCTCAATTCTCATTAAATAAACGTAAACGAATTAGGATAAGGTGACGAATCACTCGTGCTAATGTCCACCTTCAATCTTCATTGTGTCCGTATTTTAGGATTCAATCAGTAAACTGTTTGTAACAATCTGTGTATTTGTTCAACAATACTAAACTCACGACCATTCTTTAGCTGAAGTCAGGCCTGATCTAACTGTAGATCTTTAGCAGTGGTTGTGTGTCTCTATCACCTGTTATTAATTTCCTAAACAGTTTTCACTATAAAAGTTCGTTAAAAATTTATTTGAATATATAGCATTAATTTTAGTTCGTCTGTTCACTGCGATTTCAAAGCTGACGTTACATAATGTGTGGTACGTTTAGAAGTTGCTATAACTTTTTTTTTATTTTGAAAATTTGAAGCTTCAATTTTCACGCAGTTAGAAACTGTTCAATCTGCTTTACGTCCATCAGCACGAGGTGGCACAGCTTATCTCAACAGGCACGCATTTCCGAGAATCGGACGCACTGTTGCCAATCAAACGACCTCCTTTCACAGCTCGCTACAATGACTCGCAATACTGACCAGTGGTCGCTCACTTACCTACGGCTCCTACCACAGGGCAGCTTGTCAGCCACATGCCACTTAGTCAGACATTCTGTTCTTTTAATATAATTCCATACTTGACAACCGTTCATAATGTTACAACGTTCACATAAATTAGTACAACCTAACAGCTCCTACGATCCATTAGTGATAATTGGCGACGTGTATTTTAAAAGATTCTACACAACTACGTCAGTTTTCACAAGGATCTGCAACTGATTCATGAGCTAATATCCGTAAATATCTTCATCTGTAAATGAAATTCCATTAATTTTAAAGTTAATTTGTGTGACAATAAATAATGTCTGAAAATAAAACGTAACTGACTGCATCCTCTGATACAACAGTCCTCTAATTGCAATATAGCTACGGTGTTCAGTTACGTCCAGGATTGATAAGGTAACTCAATATATTTTAGTTAGAAAAGTTGCACACAGGAAATTCAGCTCAGACTCATAATAAAAAGCATCAGCTTATTTCATTCTATTAGAGACGTTGATGTCAACGCGAATGATATCAGTCTGTTTGTTTCAGTTACACATGAGATTCTTTTAGAAACGATTTTCTAGTTTGATGATCTTGTGGCAGCAGTAACGACAGATGAAATTACTTACAAGAGACCCAGTCGGAAGTTGATACCATCGTAATAAATAACTTTTACTTCAACGTAATATACACTGCCATAACGCGTCAAATGTTTAGCACAAAAGTGTGCGTTACATTCTGAAATACGATATTCCGTACATAAAAAGCTTCGTGGGGAGCGGTCGTGAGTGCAGCTAGTTCCGCTGCGTCGTTCGTTAAATGAGATGCTACGTGCCCGGATGGTTCGAGGCTGCACTGCTGGCAGCATGATTTATTCGATTTGTTCTTAATTAATCCCAGGACACCTGAGAACTCGATCTTCAAGTTTCCATGCCGTCAGCGTTACCATGTGTCACCAGAAATAGTATGTTGCCAACAGTTTCCGTTACCGACACCGGCGCTGCTGACTGTTTTACTGTGTCGCTGCCATAACTGAATTTGCATCAACAACCGAGATAGCACTTTCTGTACGAGAGTATCAGAAACTCTGTCACTACGGATATGACAGTAGGAAACCATGTCGATTTTTATAAAGAAAGGCATGGAAGTTGGCGTATTGCACAAACGTGTAATAACAGCTGTCTCTTTTAATTATGCTGATCGCTTTCATTTTCAATTAGTTTTCACATAATATTAACATTAAACATCGTTATTTGGAGAAACACACATTGATAGCTTCGAATTCCTATGAGCTCATCGAAACGTGGAGACGTAAACTGCCAATAGACCATCCAAGTTTCGTCTCAGTAATCAGATATTTAATTATTTCCCTTACGCTCTCTACCATATTGACCTTTGTAACTGATATAGGAATTAGTTAGGCAAAATACTGATAGATCACCAATGAGAAGTATCATGATCTAGCAAAATTTCCTTTTTCTCCTACGATTTTAATAGTATTATTATAATAAATAAGAGCATTTGTAGACTTAGAGAAAGCTTTTGACAATGTTGGCTGGAATACTCTCTTTCAAATTCTAAAGGTGGCAGGGGTAAAATACAGGGAGTGAAAGGCTATTTACAATTTGAACAGAAACCAGATGGCAGTTATAAGAGTCGAGGGGCATGAAAGGGAAGCTGTGGTTGGGAAGGGAGTGAGACAGGGTTGTAGCCTCTCCTCGATGTTATTCAATCTGTATATTGAGCAAGGAGTAAAGGAAACAAAAGGAGAAATTGGAGTAGGAATTAAAATCCATGGAGAGGAAACAAAAAATTTTATGTTCGCCGATGACATTGTAATTCTGTCAGAGACAGCAAAGGACATGGAAGAGCAGCTGAACGGAATGGACAGTGTCTTGAAAGGAGGATACAAGATAAACATCAACAGAAGCAAAATGAGGATAATGGAATGTAGTCGAATTAAGTCGGGTGATGCTGCGGGAATTAGATTACGAAATGAGACACTGAAAGTAGTAAATGAATTTTGCTATTTGGGGAGCAAAATAACTGATGATGGTCGAAGTAGAGAGGATATAAAACGTAGACTGACAATGGCAAGGAAAGCGTTTCTGAAGAAGAGAAATTTTTTAACATCGAGTATAGACTTAAGTGTCAGGGAGTCGTTTCTGAAAGTATTTGTATGGACTGCAGCTGTATGGAAGTGAAACGTGGACGATGAATAGTTCGGACAAGAAGAGAATAGTAGCTTTCGAAATGTGGTGCTACAGAAGAATGCTGAAGATTAGATGGGTAGCTCACATAACTAATGAGGAGGTATTGAATAGAATTGGGGAGAATAGGAGTTTGTGACACAACTTGACTAGGAGAAGGGATAGGTTGGTGGGGCATATTATGAGGCATCAAGGGATCACCAATTTAGTATTGGAGGGCAACGTGGAGGGCAAAAATCATATAAGGAGACCAAGAGATGAATACACTAAGCAGATTCAGAAGGATGTAGGTTGCAGTAGGTACTAGGAGATGAAGAAGCTTGCATAGGAGAGAGTAGCATGGAGAGCTGCATCAAACCAGTCTCAGGGCTGAAGACCACAACAACAACAAAAACAACATACATAAGAGAGCTTTCTGTCGGTGCTTGGGATAACATGATTGTAATATTAAATCGGAAACACTTCCTAATATGCCGCAAAATTGTATTTATTTGGTCAGGAACCGGCTTTCAGCTTCAGACTGCCACCTGAAGAGATTCTAAGATGTCTAAAGACTATTCGAGACGAAATAAATACAATTTTGCAGAATATCAGAAAGTGTTTCCTACTTAATGCCATTAATAAACCATAATAGAACAGCACGACGGAAATTTGCTACACTGGAGTCGTTAGAGGTAAATATTTCCCAGTTTTCTCAGTTACAGCTTATCATTTTTTTCCCTCTTGTCTATTGCTGCGTGCCACTTCTTTCATAACTATGTGAGTTGAACTACAGGCACACTGCCAAAAAAAATTAGTGCACCCTTTTAGAGGTTTCTAATTGATTCAGGATTTATTGTTGCAAACAGTGAATATGGAGAACACGAAATGATCACATTTAAAGATCAATACTACAAACAGTTCTGAGATTACAGGTGTCGTTTCCTGCTAGAACATCCATATTAGCATGTGGTGTCGCCTCCATGGGCGACAATGCAGGCTCTGTCTCTGAGATCCGTCGTGGGCTACGTGTCACCATGCCTGCTCGAACTGTTCATTTAGTTCTATAAGAGCTGTTGGCTGGCGAGTCGTACGAGTCACTTTTAGTCTTGTCATATCTCACACGTGCTCCATTAGAGACAAGTCTGTGGATCTTGCTGGCCAGGGAAGTTGCTGCACGTCTTGAAGGCACGTCGAATTTCGCAGGCGACCATTAAATTATTAGAACAACACATGACCTTCCTTTTGCCAGAACGGCAGAAAGAAGGGTTTAACTACGTTCTGCACGTTCAGAGCGGTGGTTAGCGTTCCCTACAGAAACATCAAACGACCCCACACCCTAAGGCCAGTGAGTCTAGGACGAAGGCACTCCATGAGGCGGCGCTCACCGGGTCTTCGTCGTACGCACAAACGACCATCACTTGCGAGCAGGGAGAACCTACTTTCATGGCTGAAAACGACTGCACATTATTACATCATCCAGGTGATCCTCTGATGGACCAGTTGACGCGTGCATGTCAATGGTGTTGCTTGAGGGCTAGAAGTATGCGTTCCCGTAGTTTCATTGCTAAAAACCGGCACGCAACAGTTCGTGTTGCCACGTCTTGACTCACAGGACCTCTTGTCTGTGCTGTGGTGTCAAGGGTGCCCTTAAAGTACAACGATCACGGCGGGCGTCTGTGCTGCGTGGACGTCCAAAGCCTCATCTAGGGGTGTGTTGAAGTTGATGTGACCACTGGTAACAGTATCGTTGCACAACTGTCGCAGCACGTGCAACTTTAGGTGATAACTCCCCGGAAGGACTATCCTGTCAGACGGAAGGTCACAATTTGAGCCTCAGGGAAGTTAGCCCCCAATTTTGGAAACATTTTGAGTCTTTTCCTCGCTCTGGCGGGCTCTGAGTAAAAAATTAAGCAAAAATAGAGTTTTCCATCAGTCCCCAATTTTTGAAAATCGGACTTTTTATGTTTCCTCTCAGTTACTCTGAGCATTGCTTCACAAAAACAATGTCCTCAGACAAACAGTATTGAAGTGGGAACAAAATAGATTTTCTGGGAGCCCCTATTTATGAAAAACCGTATTCTTTATGCCTGGTGTGTGTTGCTCTACTTGCTCTGAGGGTTGCTCCAGGAGAATATAGTCCTCAGACAACTCAGACAAACAGTTTTCAAATCGGAGGCAAAAACAGACGTTGAACTACCAAAAACTTATTGAAAAATCGGAATTTTTATGCTTACTCTAAGTTGCTCAAGTTGCTGCGGACATTGCTTGAGAGCAAAAATGTCCTGAGACAAACCATTTTCTAATGGGAATCAAAAAGCGATTTATAACCAAACCCATTTTTTGAAAGCTGAATTTCTTATTCGAGTTGCTCTAGCCACTTTCAATGTTACTTGAGAAATACTGTAAGGTGCAACATTTTTTGGGTTATTTAGACTAGGATTGAATACAACTGTGTAAGTTGAAATGACATGTTTAATGTCGCAATATTGCCACAAGAATACACGATTTTCCACAATTTTCAATGTGACAACCAGAAAACAGTGGTCAGGATAACGCATCTCGTCAGCATCAGAAAGTAAAATAATCCTAAACACAACAGTATTGAATATTAAGTCTCAGAAGTTTAAATTATTCTAAACACGACAATATTGTAGTTTAACTAGAAGTTTCTCTACAAAATTGTTCCTACACTTACGTTATGGTGTTGGTCATTACTACGAAAATCATCCGATTCCAGTTCAAAGTTCGGTACTGTTTTTAGGATGAAAATCAAGTCTACAGTTGATGGTTAGTTATGTGACAAACTGAGCAAAAAATTACCCAAACTCGCTCGAGTTTGTAGTGGACGCAAGCTGGTGAACAAGTTGAAGCCCCTACAGGCGGTATTTGCCTTACGCTGCGATGAGCTGTCGTCTGATAGGCCACTCTCTTCCGGTGAAATTCCTATAAAACAAATTACACCTTTGCTAAATTTTCCAGCAGAAACTTTCCCTATGTTTCTCGTTATGTAAGAGAACATGTACTCATTCCTAATCTTAGAGTGTGGCAATATATACGCTCATGGTTGGAGCAGCGTGCATATCGTAATGCCGTCTTAGTTCTCGCAAGAACAATTAACTAATTGGCTGGTTTGTTTCTCCACAGTTAGAGCTAAAAGATGCTACAGCTAATTTCTAGCTGGATATGAGCTGGTGTGAGGGCTGTTTTCACACAAATTACTCCTCTGCATCATAAAGGGCGTTATGCACTCCGTTCTGCACTTGAGGCGATTTCAGAGAAGAGTCCCTGAAAATTTCCGTCTTGTCTTACTTGTAGCCAAACTGTCTCCCAACGCAGGTTCTTTCTTTCTTCACACCACGGCTTGTTTCCACCTATAGGAGCGTTCCTCTTATTTTGTGGAAACTCTCTCTACCAATCACAAAGTCCCTACCATTAAAGTGAATCGAAACTTTGACTCTTTTCATCTTCCTAGCGTGTTTCCGCCAACTGGACAATTTGTGCCCATTCCAGACGCCTAAATGTGTACATTGACTGTCTCACGTATGTACCAATTGCTGGACACGTGATCGAAAATACGTCACTGGTCTTGTTTCGTATCTGTATGTAATTCCAAAATGCAGTTTTCTTAAAGCTTTCTTTCCTTCCCTCCTTCAGATGGGCCATTATACTCGCTCCCCCCGTCTGAATCAACTGGTCGATCGTTGAGTTTCCGCCTAGGACACCCCTTTAAGTGGTTTCCATGGTAACCCCTGTAGCTTGGCCTTGACTCTGTCCTAGTCCCCCTGAATTCCAAACTAAAATGACTCTCGCTGCTTGTTTCGCCTTCTACTCAAACATGCATTATAGGAATGGTGTGTTAATTACTGTTTATAGAGTGTTACATCTTTTTGCATTACATACTGATAGTCAAATTTGCTCATTACTGTTGAATTAAGCTAGGTGTCATATTCACCTTCCCGTTGTGATGTATAATGTTCTCATGTAAGTTGGGAATGTCACCTTCATTTATTCTGCCACCTTACATATCCTCCTCCTTCGGCCTTCAGTTTTGTGTTGGGTCAATCAATAGTTGAGAAATTAATTTAAGTCACTGCAAAATTGGTTGCAACTGCTGGCTATAGCAATTGACATATTTAATGACCTAATTCTTATTTTAATATTTTGTACAACTTAAGCAGTGGTTCGATTCAGTCTTATTAATTTACATTATCATTGATTTCATGTCTATGGATTAGACCTACTAAGTGATTTGCTTTTTTTTTATTTTAGAATTTAACATTGAGTCAAATTTTCTGATTTTTTTATACAGTTCTACTTAACTAATCTAAGGAATTTTTTTCTTTCAAATTAGTTGACTATATTTTTAATTTTAATTAAAATAATTGAATTATATATATATATTTCCAGATGATATATATATATTTAATTATATATATATATTTCCAAATGATATATATATATATATATATATATATCATCTGGAAAATTTCCTATTTTGGAGACTGATCAGTTTTTTTTTTGTTTACCTAATTTATGTTAAATGATGATGGATATGCATTGAAGTTGGGGAAACGTTCACTTAATATTATCCTTACCTTTTTTTAATAAATGTTACTGTTCTCGAGCTTTCATATTAATACTAATCAAAGACTTGTTCATTTCTTACAATTAAGCTTTATGAACTATAACTCAACCATATCCATGACTTTACAGGCCTAATCATATACATTAACATGGTTATATACCCCAAAAGTCTTAGCCGTACGCATTTTGAATTTACAAACATTTTCAAATTTGACTTCTAGAAAGATATTACATTTCTAATCCTAATAATTACTTAACAACATTTAAATTGACATCATGGAATAGCTAAATCCTTTCATATATATCTCCTATATTTTAATGAACACATTACACTAGAATCTGAACCCTCCAAAAATGTAAGTATTAGGTTTTCTGAACTTAAATATGTCGAAAAAATATGTAATATAAGAAATTATTATTGACATGTCAAGATAAAAAATACATCTTTAAAAAAGATCTATTGCTAGCACCTAAAAATACTCAGATTCACATATTTTTAAATACAAAAAGAATTCCCTTTATCGGATAGTAGTCTGTCACAGACAGTTCTTTCTCCTACATCTGTAATGTGGTTTAGTAAAACTTGTCAGTTTCTTCTTCGAGTGTTTCTACGTTTCTCGGTCGAAATGGAATGACGGTCGGTCGTGCGCCTCGCCGCTTCTCTGTTGAGCATGGAAGGATGCTTGGTATGTGTCTCGCCGCGTTTCCGTTCACTATGGTATGACGGTCGTCGGAGAGAAAGGCTGCTGAAGGTCTGAGCGTGTCGTGAGTGCGTCGTTGCCTTTGTTACATGTTGCTTACACCCATTATGACGTTATTTTGGAGATCCATTTTTATCAGTATAAACCTTTGTTCATCTTTCGTCGAGTCTTTCTTCTTGTTCATCGTTGGTCACTTCATCTCTAGGTTTCCAAACGAGTTGTTATCTCCCATTTTTCGGTATGGCATCTGAAGGTGTTGCAATCTGCCATAATGAATATTGGATGTTTATATCGCTAGAATAGTTAAATTGGATTCCCCTTGGTAGTTAAATGAAATAATGGTCTTGTATGGGAAGGGATTTGAAAAGATTTTTTGATCTCTTCTGGTCCAGGCTCTTCCTTCTTCCTAATCTTCTGCGTTGCATCTTCTGTTCTTGGTGCATCTTGCTGCCTTCTCAGTTGTATCTTCGCTCTTCTCTGGACCGCGAATTAGGATTGAAAACCTGTTTCATCTCGTTCTCGTTTAATCCGTTCTCATAACGTCTTCTTTGCAATTGTTATGTATTCCTCATTGTAATCGGTTGTTCATATAGACAAAATGAAGATATTACAATTGAAGATATTTCATTTCTAATCCTACTAACTACTTTACAACATTTAAATTGACATCATGGAATTGCTAAATCCTTTCATATATATCTCTCCTATATTTTAATGAACACATTACCTTCCATCGTTTTCTTGTTCTGTCCCATGAGTGTTCAGGGATTGTTTCGCAGTTGTCGAATTTCGTATGCTATGATATCAGTTTCCGCTATTCTGATCAAACACTTTCGCAAAACCATTGTTATAACGCTTGTGTGTGGCTTTCATATGAATAAAGCTCACGTCATGGCACATGTTGATGGTATCCAGGATGCATTGTAGCTCTCCAAACTTTTCCACAGAGGAGTTATCCTTTACGAACGTTGCTTCCACCAAGGCCTCTTCTTTCGTCATCTCGTAGCTGACATACCAGGCACTCACACTCAGTGTCCCTTCCTCTGACGCCTAACCGCTCTCCTCAGTTTTCTCGTCGATCTGGCTGCAATGATGCCGCACCTTATCTGCTGACTTCAAATCTAATAAAAATTTTCTCTCTTAAATTACGCTAGGACTTTATGAACATTAAACTTCTTTTCATGAATTTACAAAAAGTATTATAACTCTACCCAAATTAGTTTTTCTTAGCCCTATATATTTTTTCCATTCGTTACCCATTTTCTTTTCTTAATACAAAGGTCATGGTTTCCTCATCTTCATCACGATGTTTAGTAAGAGTAAAATTGATGGTGATGACGGTTTGTAAGTTAGCGATTTTCAAATTTAACTTCGTTTTTAGTTTTCTAACTGCAAGTATATTATGTTATTTTGAAAACTTCGTACGTTGACTCCGACTTCAGCGTCTTTTTCTCTGCAATCTATTCTTTTTATTCTTAGCTGCAACAGAACTTCAAAATCAATTTTATCGCTGCTTTATTGATATTTTCCATTTCAAACTTTTTCTCTACTGTTCTAGTTTGTTGTTTTTAAAGCTTAAAATTTCTTTTTCTCAGTTATACTTGTCACTTTTTCCTTTCTTCTTGATAGTAAACTTTTATATTCTTTTCTTCCCCCATCATACTCTTCCTTATTGAAATCTTTTCTGGGTTAGTTTTTCTTCCCACTATTTACCTCCTTCCACGGAATAACATGTTTCTTCCTTAACTGAAAACTTTAATTCTCCTTCCTAATTATTACCTCCTAAAGACTTCTTATATTTAGTTCCCTGATATCTGTCGTTCAGTATCAGAGTGTGGTACTTTCCACAAATCATATGTGCTTCACATATTCCCCCGAAATATCTCCTCAATTATTTGTTCATCATCTTCCACGGAACAAATAAAAACTGCCTATCTTCTTAGCACCTAATTATCTATTTCCTTTCTACTTCTTCACTTCCTTTTGTCTTCAAAAATTAACTTCCTTCTCCTTCACACTACGTCTGTAAGAGAAAATCTACCACTATTTAATCAAACTATCCACATGCTGATCTCTAGTTTTCTCCTTATTTCCAACTCTTTCCCAGAACACATTTCGTTTGTAGAAGAGTTACTTTAGTTCTTATTTTCCTGTCTTTTCATCATTATTATTCTTTTACCTTCCTATTTATTTTATTGACATAGTTAACTGAGATAAGTACAAGTTAAATGTTTTATCTTGGTGCACTTTGCTATCTTTCATGGCTCTATAATTTCTGGACATTTAATACAATTAAATTCTCGTGTGGAGGTAATAACGTACTGGTATGTGGCATTTCGTTTATAACGTTTTGTAAATCAGACAAATGTCTGTCCCACGTATTATGCTGCTTCCTACAATACAAACGACAGAGGGTTCCCAAATCTTTCACCGTTCGTTCTGCCAGGTTGGCGCTTGGTTCGTATCTTGAAATAAAAATTGATCTAATTTTATGTCGCCGGAGAATGTTTTGCCATTGTGCTGAACGATATTGCGGCCCAGTGTCCGATAGTATTTTATCGACTCGACCAACTTGTCGAAGGAAATGTCGTGTCAGCGCTTTACTTACGCTCCTCCCTGTTGCTTTCTTCAAGGGTGTAAATGTCACGTATTTTGAAGCCAATTCTAGGACCACGAAAATGAAAACATGACTTCTCTGTGTACGGGGTAGTGGACCCATGAGATCTGTTGCTCCTATGTGTCTCAATTTCTCCGGAATTATAGGGAATATTGGTGGTCTCGTTTGGAATTTCTTACATTTAGCTAGAAGCTGTCTGATTCTTTGCTCCATATTTGAGAAGTGACAAGACATCTTTAATTTTAAAAACATTTCTTAGGTCAAAATGGCTGTTACTCAAATGAGTGTACCAAATGTGCTTGTTCATCAGTTCCTGTGGGATACTTGCAACCAATAAACTTGTATTTGTGTTACGTCTGTAGAATAATACATTGTCCCTTATGAGATAAAATTGTCTAATGTCCCGTGATTCCCTGTTTTTACACTTAATTTTAATTTTGGCTATGTCTGGTCTTTGTCCTGTTCCCTGCCTAACTGTTTCAAAGAAATTGTGATGTAGTTATCAAAGAGCACATTTTTTAGGTAACACATAAGTACTTGCTTTTCTTCCGTATTGCTCTCTCTGTTTTTGTTAACTCCTTCTGGCAATTGGGAGATGGTATCTGCTATGATATTTGACGGACCAGACACGTAATTCATTTGAAAATCATGTTCCGGCAGCAGTAACATCCACCGACCTAGTCTCCCTGGCAGTAGTTTTGCACTTAACATGAATTCTAGTGCTTTATGGTCTGTAAACACATTGATTTTTTGCGCAAACAGAAAGTATCTAAGTCATTGAAACTCCCATACTACTGAAAACTCTTTTATTTCCGTGATTGAATGATTTTTTTTACGTTTTGTGAGGACTCGACAAAAGCTACGGTTTTTCTCACCCGCTGTGCGTCTTCCTCATATTGTTGAAAGAGTACCTCACTCAAGCCTGTTTTCGCACTGTCACTTTCCATACAGAATTCCTTTGTTAAATCGGGATGCGCTAAAAGTGGTGCCTTTCAGTACTTGGAATTCCTGTTCTGCTTGGTCATCCCACACCCAGGGCATCTTTTTACTGGTCAACGCACGTAAACGTGGGGTAGCAGGGGACTCTATTCAAATGAATTTTTTATAAAAAATAAAGTGTCCCAAGAAACCACGCAATGTCTTTCTATTATATGGCATAGCTATGTTCTGTATCGCTTGTAGTTTGTTAGGGTTAGGTTCAATCCCTTGTTCAGTAATAACATGGCCTAGAAACTCAATCTTTTTATTTCCTAAATTGGATTTCTTTATGTTTACGGTTACTCAATATTCTTTTAATGTCCTTAGCAATTTATCAAGTGCCTCATTATGGAGTTTCCATGATGGCTCATCTACTAAACTGTCATCAACATAACAGGTGAGACGCTGTTGGAATTATTTGTCCAACATACTCCTTAAACCTCTTCTAAAGGCAGCAGAGGATATGTTCAGTGCCAAAGGGAGTCTTTTGAATTGATAACTGCGTCCAAATCAGATAGAAGCCGTATACTTTCTGCATTCAGGCGTTGGTTCAATCTGCCAAAAACTAGCTCGCCAATCAAGCGAGGAAAAAATCTTAACTCCAAAGAACTTTTGTAACAGCTCTTCAAATTTTTCTGGGTGATCGTTTTCAGGAATGATAATAGAATTTATTTGTCATGCATCAGCGACTATCCTAATACTCCCATCCATCTTATCTACAATTGGCAAGGGACTGTTGGATGTTGAGGTTGAAGTTTCAATAATATAGCCTTCTATCATTTTGTGTAGTTGTGCAAATACCTGTTTTCTGTAACACAATGAAATAGTTTAAGGTGGTACTCTAAATGGCTTGTGTTCTTTAACATGGAACTCATATTGAAAGCTCTTAATGGCACCGGGTTTTGGTAGAAACACCTCGGCATTTTGTCGTAATATTCTTTCTAATTCGGTTTTGTATGTTTCTGGAATGTCCCTCACTTGTCCCAACTTATAATATAATCTCCTGATGAATTTCGGCCATCACTTCGTCATCTACAGGTATTGTTTCTTTCGTCCCCCTACATTGTGAATCTCCCTCCTCCGATTGATACGTATCAAGTTGCACAGTTAATTGTTTGAAAGCCCCTGGCATCTCTTCATGTCTGATTTCTCTTCAAAATTAAGATGCATCTTCCCGAGAATTATATACCCTTCGTCCATATTTAGTGTAACACGATTTTTCCCCTGACATCGGCTGCAATGATTATGGGTACTGAAAGTTTCTGCGCAATTACAATATTCGTTTCTGTTTCATGCCTCTGACATGAAAAAGGTACCCCCGTTTTCCTACTAATCACCGCTGACGCGCCCATGATCGGCCCTTAACTTTAACACGTTTTGTTCGTAATTCGGGTAGTGCTTGTTCAGCGTTACACTTCTTAAAAAGTTCTACCGAAATTCCCGTCATTTCGCTTCCTGTAACAATAATGTCGTCCACAAGTATGCTACCCACGACAATCCGAACGATCGGTTGCACCTCATGGGGACCTTTGGTTTCATTTCAGTGCATTAATGCCTCCTCGATCGAATCATATGTTAACCTGTCAATCTATCTGGTTTGGTTTTCCCACCGGTTTGTTGCCATTACTTTATTCTCCTCAGTACTTTCACAACCCGTCATCTTAATATTTTGGGATGACGTAATTTGCCTATAATCTATGTTAAACGCCTCTATTACTTCTTCATATGGTCCTGTCCTATCTTTCATCTAACTTAGGTATCACTATTGTTGTTGCCAATGATACATTAACATCTTGGCATAATACATACCTCTCGGTTTCGTATAAATACGCTATATTTTTTTTACAATTTGGTCCTCATCAGTTTTTATATTACTGTCTATACTCACCGTTAATAGCTCCTGTTCCTCATCATCGTCGGTCGATTACCAGTCAACTGAATCCCAGCATGCTGGTGTCTGTATTCGATCTCCCGCTAAGGCTACTTCAAAATATTGCTTATCAAAACTAAGTCTATTTACATGTTTGATTACACAATTAACTTCATTAATCGATCGAATCAATTGTGACTGGTCTTCGTACCGTTCATCTAGTTAATTCTGTCTTTTACCTGGCTTTGGTGGTCTCAACTCGACCTCCTCTACCGTTTCATTTCCCGTGTTTTGCCCGCTAACGCTTGATTTTCCCAAAGTGTCTGTGTCCTGGCCATTCCATTTCCACCTGAATAACTTGGATTTTATTGCTGAAAACCTCTAAACCTTCCGGCTTTGTTTGCACGGTATCTCGGATCATAGTTACCACCATAGTTTCTGGGACCAAATCCACCATTATAATTCCGCGACCCACTAAAACCATAATTGCTATTCGCCCTCTGTGCGTTTCCTAAACTATAATTATTATTGTTATCCCATTGGCTATTACCACTCCTTCCAAAACCATTACCTTTTCGTACGTTATTATTGCTATTGGAATTATTGATATTAACACCTTGTCGGTTGCTGTTATGCCCCCTATTATTGTTTTCTCTGATTGTACGTTGTTGTTTTGCGTCATCTTCACTGAATATGAATTCAAGTTCTCTTAAAATTTCTTTAAATGCTTGTATATTATCTCCTGCCCATTAACCAATGACTGCTGATAACGTAACGGTAACTTCATTGGGCACATCCGTAACAGTTCCCCATCACTGTATGGATTATCTAAACACTGATTCTTTTTTGTCATTTCCTCGAAAAATCTAACGGGTTTCTTTTCTCCTGAAGTTTTGAACAACGCATTCTGTAGCAACACATACTTTATTCTATTTTGTGTTTCTGTGACCAGTATCGTTCCAAGAATGAGAATTTAAATGGCTCCTACGACTGCTTGTTTAAAGCTACTCTTTGTATGGTTTCCGCTATTGCGCCGTCCATATGCCCACAAATGAAGTCAAGTTTACGGCTAAGTGGCCAGTGCTCTGGTACACCGACCTGAAACTGATTTATAAATGTGCGTGGACGTAAGCCGTTCCCGCTTTCTTTGTCATGTTGAAATTTTCTGACTGTCAAAAAGTATTCATTGTCAAATTTTTCTCTTTCACCATACGGCGTTTGTGTTTTCACAACATTACTCGTTCCCTTCGACTGTGTTATGTTCTCTTGTACTCGTTCTACAACAGTTGGGTCTTGATATGACGTATTTATGTCCCATCTTGCATGGTATCTACGCAGTAATGTGCAGTTATCTACACTGTACCGTTCCTCGTGTATCGGACTGCAAGATTTGTTTACATTTCCTGTTAATAATTCAGTGTTCTGCCATTCTATTACATTCATATTGTCTTGGGTTCTATATCCTGTTGTACTGTAACTTGGAAATTGTGCAAATGGTACATGTGTCGCTGTAACTTGCTCGTCTCTCACGTCACTCGCGTACGTTCAGTGTGTCGCATGCCGCTCTGCTGGAATACGCGCGTTTACCGTTTCACGCTCCGGATTTCTGTCCATCACTATGACGGATGATAGTACCGTTTCCGTTGCTTCGCTACAGTTTTCCGTACGATTCTCGATACACTGTTTCAATTCTGTACGAAAGTCTTCACACTGTTTCTGATTTTTCGACACTGTGTTTTCAATGCGTGCGTCGAATCGCTTTAATGCGGCTCGCGTGACACGTTTTCTGACATTGAGATCTTCCAAGATTTGTTGCGCCTTAGTAGACGTAACGTGCTAACTTATCCACTCTTTGGTCAACGTTAGACACTGCATCCTGCACCTGAATAACGTCAGAACGCAACTTTTTCTGACCAGCTATTAACTATTGTATAAGTTCGCGCAAATCTCTCTCCTCTCTCCGTATTTCATTAACCTGTTCATTAACCTCCGTTCGTAATTTATGCTGATCTTTGCGGACTTTTTCGAACCCAGCATAAGTTCCGAATTGGAGACTACTTACGGCAGCATTTGTTGCTGTTTTAAACTTCGACGTATCGGTTTTTAAATCTTCTAACCTTGCATTTGTTTCCGTTTCTAAATTCGCTAACACAGCATATGTAGCACCTTTTAAATTCGTTAACCCTGCAATTGTTTCTATTTTTAAATCTGCTGCTTATGTTTTTCAGTCTGCTAACCCTGCATTTGTCTGCTTTACGATTACAGTGAGTTGCTTCATTATTGTGAACACACTCTGATTCTTCGTCACCTGTAACCATTTGATTGTGAGGTAACGGGCGAATTTTGGCGCCCCGAAAATATTCTAAGTTCGGAGTTGGCGTGGCCGCACAGGCCGCTCGGCGGCCGCAGGCGCACGGCAGGCCGACCACGTGGTGCCGGACGTTGGCCGAAGCAAGGGGGGGTCCAGCCCGAGCGCGTGGCTGGGAATTCCTTGGTGACGCTGCGTCAGTGAAAGAGACTTGCATGCCGAGAGTGTCAAAGACGGCGGACTTAGTGAAACCTTAATGGCAGACATTTCACAGTTCATATAGAAATTAATAGTAGCCAGATGAATCATGATTCCTCAAAAAGAAACATGTACATTACCATTATTTGCACGACGATTGTGATGGTGTAATCAGATTTTCAACATCTTTACTAGTTTAAAGTTTAGTATCTGACTGTAAATTATACAAGCAACACCCAGCAACGAATTCACAAAATCTAAATGGTTCATCCGATTTCGTCGACCGACGTGTCTTTAGAAAGTTATTAGTGTAAACATAAATTGGTATAAATTACAGACATGTAACTTGAATAGTGCATGAGTTATTGGAGGTAAATGTGGCCGATTACTATCGATCGCATCAGGCCGTAAGTACTCCACAGTTACACGAAATACCGGTAGCAGCATACTTATAAATATATTTATTCATCTATGTCTTTGTTTATATCGGATATATACTCTTCATGAAGAAATTGGTCAAATATTTACTGTGTTTTACAAAGCACAGAGACATTACGCTACTTGACCTACTTTGTCTTGCTATTCCTTTGATACATGTTTATTCAATTTGTTTAATTACTTGTATTTAATAATGTATGTTGGAGTGTGTTTATGGTCCAGTGGCAGGAATATTTATTTTATTTCAAGTTATTTAAATGTAAATCCAGTATTTTGCATGTTTCATTATGTTTGTGAATGTGCGTTGGCTTGAAGCCATGGTGGTAGCGCTCTAGCCAATCACAGTGCCCGTGAACGGGCAGTACAGGACAGGACACGGGGAGTGCTGGACGGCTGGACGTGACGGCGTGGCGGATGCACAGTCGCAGCAGGGACTTGGTGAGTATGGGGCGGTTTGCTCGTGGTCACAGCAGACAGAGATACTTCAGAGTGCCGACTTGCGTTTAGAAGTGAATATCTCACGAGCTATGCTGTTGTTCATAACTAATTACGTTCAGTAAGAGTCTATTGTTTCCCTGTTATTCAACTTATATTTTATTTAATTGCTGGACCATCGACACCAATAAGAGTTTGAAGAAATATACCACAATCTCAGAAGTACTTCTGCTATCATACTCATCATTTAAAGTCGTTAAGATAGTACCTGAAGAATGTATTAAATTTCACGAGACCTATCTTGTTGAAAAGCTGGTTTTTTAAAGTGTGCTTTGGGTTCTTGTACGTATTTCGAATATTGCTCGAGAACATCTATGATGACAGTCAAATAGTGTTGAAATAGAAATACAATACTCCGTGTCTCTCTAGTTTTTCTAAGCATAATATCTTCAGATCAACGGTGCCAACTAGTAAATAATACTCAAGTGGAAACTATAACTGTTTTCTTATCAGCCTCCCTTTTGTAAAGAAATATAGTTCTTAAATTTGTTCTGACTTCTTCTAGTTCTCAACACTGCTCAAGAATAGCTAATTCGACGATAATAATAATAATATGGAAACGATATGAAAATTTGTTTCAGAATTTAGACCTGACGATCCGTTGGTCCATCCCATGACAGAAAGTCTTTCACCCGGCTTGCCTCATGTCCAGACTTTTTCCAGACGCACCAATAGTCAGAGTGCCCCCACCAGCGAGCAAGATGCACGATTTGCACCTGAGCGGGCCATATTGCTGTGGTGTGTCAGCCATCGCAAAAAAAACGTTACGTAGATGCCATGATTCCTGCGGATGCACAGGCTCATCGTGAATCGTCACCTCAGGACCTGGATGCCTTGTGTTTTTCCGGATGCACCAATAGTCTGAGTGCCCCCCCCCCACCCCCACCCCCCCAGCGAGCAAGATGCATGATTTGCAGCTGAGCGAGCCATATTGCTGTGGTGTGTCAGGCTTCGCAAAAGAACACCTCGTAGATGCCATGCTTCCTGCAGATGCACATGCTCGTCGCGAATCGTCACCTTAGGACCTGGACGGCTCGTGTTCCATTGACAACCAAGTATTCTCCATCATTCGCCTGCCGGGTATCCGTTATCTCCTTAGTTTGGAGGACGCGCATATTCCAGTAGTCTTCCAAATTGACATGACATAATCCGTTTCTATTGTAGATGGTGCCACATATCAACACTTGGGCTCGCTGTCTTTATCCCTGTACACTCGTACAATACGCAGATTCAGTAATCGCTCTGTATCAGTCGATGGCGTTTTTTCCACACAAATCTCTTACAACGGTCGTTCCTTCGGCACTCAGTTTTTGGTGGTCGGATCTCCTGGCGCTACTGGCCTTCCGGGTGTGGACTTTTTGTTCGTCTGGGTTTATCAGTGCAGGTCGCAGTACAGGCGGTATCGATTCCCTCATCGGATACCCTCCTCGCCCCGTTGCTCAGCAAATACGAAACGTTCTTCTCATCCTCTACACCAGGGGTGAAGGGTTTCACTGCACATGCTCAGCTTCTTCCCTCTGCTGTTCCTCGTTTTTACAAGGCAGATCTGGCCCCATTTGCTCTCTGAGACAGGCTCTGTTTGCAACTTCGCCACTTGCAAGATGAAGGCATCATTTCTCCTGTCGTGGACAGTTGGTGTGCGACGCCTATCTTGATAGTCGAGAAGCTAAACGGCGCTTTTCGCATCTGTGGCGGTTTTAAGGTCACGGTCAATTTTCAGTCCGTCATCGATGCCTATCCTGTCCAATCGGTGGATGACATACACAAACGTCTTCCGGGCTCGAAAGTTTTCGACCAAATTGAATAGTGCAATACTTATTTGCATCTGCCATTCGACGTGGTATCGCAGCAGATCCTAGTCATCAATACCCCATGTGGCCTTTTCCGGTACAACCGCCTTCCTTTTGGCATCACCAGTGTCCCCGCCATTTTCCAAGGTTATGTGGAATGCCTCACAAGTCAGGTGGCTGAATCTGTCAATTATCTGAACAATGTCGTCGTCAGTGGCTCTCCCTGATGGACTTTGCAGACAAGTAGGATCAGCTATTTCTGGTATTTTCTGAGACTAACTTGCATTTCCAAACAGAAAAGTTTGACTTTTTTGCGCGAAGGGTAGCTATCTTGGGTTCACAATTCACGCCCCCAGCCTACATGCCTCTAAGGAGTATGCCGAGGTGATTCAAAACCTGCTACCTCCCACCAACGTGAAGCAACTGCTATCTATCCTCTTTTAAATCAACTATTATAGGCGTTTTATACCTCACACCGCCGAGATTTCGGCGCTCTTGACCAGGTTATTGTGCAAGGGTGACCGTTGGGTTTGAGGCACGGTGTGAGAGCAGGCTTTCACATGTCTCAAGTCAGCCCTCTCCTGCCCTCCTTGTCTGCCCAGTTAGGGTCTTTCCTTGCCCCTCATTGCCGCGGTTGCAGCTCCTCCATGGGAATGTCTCCTTTTGTATTTCACAGGGCCATTTCATGGTTACCAGTGGCTCATACTGACAGACTCTGGGTCGATATACCCTTATGTATCCTGCATGATGAACACCACTTCTGCTGGGGCAATCAATGAGGGGCAGCGTTGATTGTCCAGTGGTTTGCGCATCCCAAAAATTGATCGACGCTCAAACCAAACATAGTAAACTTGAAAAGGAAGCATTGGTACTGACTTTCGCTCTGACGAAATTCTACTATTTTGTGTATGGTCACCACTTCACGCTGCAGACCGATCTTGAACCTATGGTTTCTTTGTTTCACCCAGGTGCTGCAGTGCCCACCCAGACGGCACGCTGCCTCCAGAGTTGGGAGCTCTACCTGGTGACGTTAGACTTTGATATTGACTACCGCACCACTGAACGCCGATTTTTCTCTCTCGGCTCCTGCCACGGTGGACTGTGAGTTTGATGCTTCCCCCTTGGTTTGTTTCCATGTGGAACCAGACATGAGCACATCTGGGCACACTTCGATTGGATGCCGATGCGTTTCATTGAGCCACCATTCAGAATCAGACACTGCAAGCTCCCCGCCGCCAAATCGCTGTGCGTTGGCGAACAAGTCGTCGTAGCGTCCACAATGCAGAGGTCCAGCATTTTCTGCATCATCAGCCCAGTCTCTTTTTTCGCAGTGGCGTCATCTATTTGCATAGTGATCTGGATGTTCCCAGGGAGGTCATACCACATATGGTGCACGGCCATGTTCTGAACCTCCATCACACTGGCCACTGGTGCATCATCCTCACAAATCAGCTGGCATGTTGACGCCTTTATTGGCGCGGTATGGACAAAGACATTGCCTCCCTCATGTTAGCCAGAACCACATGCCAAACATGTCCGGCAGAACCCCCGTAGTAGTATTTTTCGTGCCCGGTTGCAGCTCCTCCATGGGAATGTCTCCTTTTGTATTTCGCAGGGCCATTTCATGGTTTCCAGTGGCTCATACTGACAGACTCTGGGTCGATATACCCTTATGTATCCTGCATGATGAACACCACTTCTGCTGGGGCAATCAAAATTCTCAGCTGCCTCTTTCCTGTCGAGGGACTCCCCAAAACGATTGTTAAAGATAATGGTCCACAGCTTACTTCGATTTAGTTTAAGGAAATCTGTACTTCTAATGTAATTTCCCTGCTCCATACCACTTCATTTCACCATCCATCAATTGTCCAGGCAGGACGTTTTGTCCAGACGTAAGATCCAACTCGATAAGCTGCTGAGACATCACCTGCTGGAGGAGGCCATACTTCTTTTTTTGGCCATGTATTGCGCCCCCCCCCCTCTTAATGCCAGTTAAGGTCGAATAGAGATACTTCACTGTCGACCATTCCCTGCCCCCTTATCAGACCTGTTTCCTGAGGCTTCTCACCCACAGGCCCACAAGCCAACACACTCCTTTTGTGTCGGGCAGGAGGTCTGGGCTCTGACGTTCTCTCATCCATGGGCACGCTGGGCGCCTGCCCTCATCACTGAGCCCTGCAGCCAGCGATGGCGTCTCTCTGGTGGCCTGACGGTTCGGCTGCCAATCGGCACTTCAACCAGCTCCACCACTGTCTGGTGGACCATGATGTCCCAGAGGAGCTGCCAGTGCCTATCGCTTACCACCCCATGCAGAACCTCCCCCTCAGCCTTTGTCTCCGCCACCAGCTGCCTGTGCTGTGTTCCCACCTCTGGCCCCTGCCGGCCACGAACCCATGGACGTCGACCAGGACGCCCCGGACAGAAGCAATAACAGACTTTCCAAAAAAACATGGAACTACTTCGCCAGGCAACATGTGACCTTGTTCCACCATTCGGAACTCGCATGACTGATGTAGCTCTCATCCAGCGTGGCTAAGCACTCCTAGACTGCCGGGCCTGCAGTGTTTACCAATCGCTAGGAACAGCTCCGGCCAGTACTTATGCCGGCTCTAGCATTGTGTTCACTCGTCGTAGTATTGTAGTAGTATGTTGTATTTTGTATTGTGTAGAGTAGATTTTGGTCACTATTTTTCTTCCATTTTGTTGTTTCCTTATTTGGTTTGTCACCACAAGAGTTGACGATTTTCGTGTTGTTTAAAACTTAGTGTACGCCAAGAAGGCGTTTTTTTTCTTTAACTATGGTAAAGTGTGTTCACATTAACGGTTAGTTCTTTTTTCCTTTCGCCCGCAGGGTTACAAAGGGGAGGGGGTTGTGTGATTGAGGGGACAGATTTCATGGGTGTCGTCGTCCTGCCCTGAACAACATGACACTAAAATCATACTTCTTTTTTCATTCATTAATTTTAACAATCTCGAATAAGACAAGAATTTCTAAATAAATTACAAGCTTCGCTTACGACAGGATAAGGTCAATTTGTATTCCTGAAAATTTCGAAATTTGTGGTAAGTTCTATGGCACCAACCTATGGAGGTCATCGTTCCCTAAGCTTACACACTACTTAATCTAATTTAAACTAACTTACGCTAAGGACGACACACACACCCATGCCTGAGGCAGGACGCGAACCTCCGATGGCGGGAGCCGTGCGAGCCGTGACAAGGCGCCCCCGACAACGCGGCTACCCTGCACGGCTGTGTGTTCCTGAGATTTGGCTCTCATGTACTGGTTTGCAGCCTCATTGGGTGTACAAAACATTACAGAAATCTAACACAGATCTTGAGCTCACAGGTGGAACTGGGTAGAAAATGGAATTCAATGCATGGGAAGACGTGTGAGGAATGATTGTCCACAAAGAAAAATAGTAGAAAGACTGAGTTTCCCCATTTTTGTGCAGGCATATCCGTAGCCTGCGGACTTACAATCTAAAATCTGAGTAAAATTCTGACAAGGGGGAGGGTAGACTTTGATTTTATATCGTACAAATTACAATTTAATCGAAGATTTGGAAGTGTTTTTGTTATTATAGTTCTTAAAACAACCTAATAATACAGGTACACCTCAAAATTAGGGAGAACGCTATACAGGGAATACTTCTATCTGAACAGCAATTTCTTCGAAGTTACCGTCAAACTTTGAACTAGCAAACGATGTTGACAAACAATATAAACTATTTTAACAAAATAACGATCAAATACACTGACTTGAAAAAAATGGTAACACCGGGAAGGATTTTGCTATGTAACCCAAAGATGGTAAGCGTGTTCTACATCTGAAAGATGATGTCTACTCACATTTGACGCCGCCGGCCGGTGTGGCCGTGCGGTTAAAGGCGCTTCAGTCTGGAACCGCGTGACCGCTACGGTCGCAGGTTCGAATCCTGCGTCGGGCATGGATGTGTGTGATGTCCTTAGGTTAGTTAGGTTTAATTAGTTCTAAGTTCTAGGCGACTGATGACCTCAGAATTTATGTCGCATAGTGCTCAGAGCCATTTGAACCATTTGAACCACATTTGACGCCAGTCGCATAAGACAGGCACTAGTAGTGCCACTATGAGGTTGGACATCAGGTTTGCTTTAAATACACGCTGTAACTGTCATGAGCTTTAGTTACCTCTGAAATTGGACGTGATGAGTTTATGTTAGAAATTATTGCCTTTAAGGCAACGAAGACACAATTATCAACACAGATTTGAGTTTTAATGTGGTCGTGTAATATTGCTACGAAAACATGGATGTTCCTTCTGCAATATTGCGGAAAGGTCTGGCACCACAGAGAGGGAGGACTGTTGTGCCGGCGTATGCCTCTGTTGCACCGTACTGCACCTGCAGCAGCAATTTTAGCAGCAGTAGGCACCACTGCCACAAAACAAACTGTTACAAATCGGTTATTTCAAGGACAGCTCCGAGACAGACGCCCTATAGCCTGCATTCCATTGAACCCAAACCACAGCCATTTGTGACTACAGTTGTGTCAAGAAGGAGAATGCCTTATACATGCCGACATTTCTGACTTAATTTTATGCTGCTGTGATTAATGGTTGAGACATTGCTCACTGTAGTGCAAGATTGTAGATTCAAATAAATTAATCATTGGCCAGCTACTTGTCTATCTTATGCTATATGGTGTTGTTTTAACATTATACTTTGATTTGAAATGTAATGGTTTACAAGACTTTTCTATTTAGATGATTATTATATGGCTTTACAGTCCTTTATCGATAGTTATTTAACTGATCTTACAACATTCTTCTATAGTTCTTTTCGTTAACCTCTATTAATATGGTTCATCCATCCTTTAGATTCTCTCTTCACAATAAGTTCAGGCATTCCACAATTATGAAACATTCATGACGTTTATGATTGGGAAAGGTGAGTGAAGTTAATGAAGTGTTCGTTTCCCTTATATCTTATCTCAACACCTAAATGCTACCCCACTATTGAAAATTGTCATCATAAACAGACCTTTATTTACTTAAGTGGACATTATAAATTTGAAATAGTTAATGTTTTTGCATATTTCCATTCACATTATCACAACATTTTATTGCTTTGGCATTATTTATCACAAGAACAAACGTTTCCACAATATCTATAATACACGATTTTGATTGACATATATTTAGATTGAATGGCAATTCAAAAAATTACACGTGAAATACAAAATATAAAACATGGTACATTTATGATATACTTTAACAATTTTCAAATCGAATTATAGAATACTAAGGAAACATATAAAGTACGAATTCTCTGTGGTACAGGTGCGACTGAATATTTTCCGGCATCTCAACTCCTAGCTGAGGTAATTATCTTGTGCACCCTTTAAAATATTACAATGAATTTGTCACACGCAACACTTACTTTCTTAAGCACTCTTCATTCTAAAATCTGGGTTGGGTTAGGTTAGGTTCCTCATGCTGCTGTCGATCAGTGGTGGTTGATGCTGCTAGTTCGTTGTAGACTGCACGATGTTGATGATGATTATCGACATTTACAGTTCTTAGTGTTCGAGAACAAATGTCATTACAATTTCGATTCCATGTTGCATTGTTTTGACGACAGACTTCTCGTCCAAGGCAATGCCATTATGTGACACATAAGAGGCACAGCCCTTTATTCTTGCAGTTGCCAATAAGGTTTATCCATGTAGGCTCTCAATGCATTTTGATGTCCCCATTATGCATACTCTATTTGATAGTTTTATTCCCTTTGGTAGGTTTGATAGAATGAAATAACTACCATGGTTTTGTTGAATATTGCTTTCTTTTGATTCTGTCGAATATCTTCTTTCTTGGAACTCTCAACGTCTCGAGCACAGTGATAGGATATGTTATACAGCGAAAGTTATTCGGAAGGACTACCAGTACTATTGTTATGAGATGTGGTCAAGTCTGAACAAATTATTTTGGATGTGATATACCTGTTTTCAGTTATCAGCTTCTCCATCTGGTACATTGCGCGAAATATTCTGAGTTTATTTTTCCAGGTGGTTGTACTAATGAGCCTTTGCAGACAGTTTGCTATTGTGCATTGCTTCTAATAGGTTCACTTGGCCTTCCTCGCAGATGTGTGGCCTTTGTGTCCCTTGCTGCTGTTGGGTTTTACCGTCCGCCCATTACTGGGGTGAGTCATGGGACAATATTCTCCAAAATACACCTGGCTTGGTCTACACGCTATTGTGAAGCGTGAGACTGTAAATTCCTTACTTTTGTCTTCAGTTTGTCGCCAATGCCATATAGTGCATTCGTACAAACTCTCACACTCAGTCTGTATCTACCTGTCGACTTTCTGCTTTTGTCATCAGCTTCGCTCCTTCCCCAGACGATTGTAGTGATGCAGTGTTGTGTGCCTTCTTTGTTTCATTTGTTTTACAATGACTTTTGCTTAACGTTACTAGTTACAATTATCTTTATGTAAATTTACTAAGAGCTTTAAATTTGAAAATTTACATGAATTATACAAAATGAACGTTTAAATATTTTTTCTGCACTTTACATAAGAAATTAAAATATATCTCTGTCACCTTAAGTAACTTTATTTTATAACGGTTCCTTCACTTCTTGAAGGAGCATGGATTGATGATGTGTAGGTTAGTTAATTAGTACACCATGCAATTAATTTTCTATTAGTTTTTCTCTAACCTACTTCGATGATTTAAATGACTAGAACTATTGTACCTATATTTGAATATTTACATGTTTGTAGCTCGTCCTGTCCGCCTCTTGAGATCTGCCGCTATCTGAAAGATATCTACATTCTTTTTCTGTATCATCTGTGATCAATTTATATTTTAGTTTTCATGGCTAATTTCTGTATGACCACTCCAAGCATTATCATTCAGTATAAGCCTTAAGGGGGCTGACATGATGTAGACCTATACTCTTTCCCATTATTGGGTTTACCAAATCCACCACATTTGCATTAACCACTTTACTAATTAACCTGGGTCACTTAAAAGCTGGATAAAATTTATAGAAAAACTGTTTTCCTTTATAAGATAATAAGGAAATTCTAACAAGAACCAACTGTCCCACAGTGAATACCCGTGTGGATGCACCTTTGTCTGCTCTAAGCTTCCTTTTTGCAGCTGTTCGTTCAATGTTTTAGAGTGCTAATTTTGTTATCTGCTGGTACGGTCGTCTTCTGGGTGGGGGAGCTGTACAACTTCTCTTACCCTATACACTGGTCTTTCATTTTTGAGCGCTGTGGCTAGTGATATTCGTGTAGTACTGTGCGGCTTTCCGTTAATAATAGTCTGTAAATGATGTAAATTGGCATCCCATGTGGTATGTCGTGAACTACAGTACAGTAGACACCCTGTTTCAATATCCTTCATCGTTCGATTTGCAAATTTGGCTCTTGGTTTCTACCTGGATATGAAGATGGGTTTAATTTTATGTCTTTTCAAAGTCTCCAACCAAGGTTTAGATATACACTCCTGGAAATTGAAATAAGAACTCCGTGAATTCATTGTCCCAGGAAGGGGAAACTTTATTGACACATTCCTGGGGTCAGATACATCACATGATCACACTGACAGAACCACAGGCACATAGACACAGGCAACAGAGCATGCACAATGTCGGCACTAGTATAGTGTATATCCTCCTCTCGCAGCAATGCAGGCTGCTATTCTCCCATGGAGACGATCGTAGAGATGCTGGATGTAGTTCTCTGGAACGGCTAGCCATGCCATTTCCACCTGGCGCCTCAGTTGGACCAGCGTCCGTGCTGGACGTGCAGACCGCGTGAGACGACGCTTCATCCAGTCCCAAACATGCTCAATGGGGGACAGATCCGGAGATCTTGCTGGCCAGGGTAGTTGACTTACACCTTCTAGAGCACGTTGGGTGGCACGGGATACATGCGGACGTGCATTGTCCTGTTGGAACAGCAAGTTCCCTTGCCGGTCTAGGAATGGTAGAACGATGGGTTCGATAACGGTTTGGATGTACCGTGCACTATTCAGTGTCCCCTCGACGATCACCAGTGGTGTACAGCCAGTGTAGGAGATCGCTCCCCACACCATGATGCCGGGTGTTGGCCCTGTGTGCCTCGGTCGTATGCAGTCCTGATTGTGGCGCTCACCTGCACGGCGCCAAACACGCATACGACCATCATTGGCACCAAGGCAGAAGCGACTCTCATCGCTGAAGACGACACGTCTCCATTCGTCCCTCCATTCACGCCTGTCGCGACACCACTGGAGGCGGACTGCACGATGTTGGGGCGTGAGGGGAAGACGGCCTAACGATGTGCGAGACCGTAGCCCAGCTTCATGGAGACGGTTGCGAATGGTCCTCGCCGATACCCCAGGAGCAACAGTGTCCCTAATTTGCTGGGAAGTGGCGGTGCGGTCCCCTACGGCACTGCGTAGGGTCCTACGGTCCTGGCGTGCATCCGTGCGTCGCTGCGGTCCGGTCTCAGGTCGACGGGCACGTGCACCTTCCGCCGACCGCTGGCGACAACATCGATGTACTGTGGAGACCTCACGCCCCACGTGTTGAGCAATTCGGCGGTACGTCCACCCGGCCTCCCGCATGCCCACTATACGCCCTCGCTCAAAGTCCGTCAACTGCACATACGGTTCACGTCCACGCTGTTGCGGCATGCTACCAGTGTTAAAGACTGCGATGGAGCTCCGTATGCCACGGCAAACTGGCTGACACTGACGGCGGCGGTGCACAAATGCTGCGCAGCTAGCGCCATTCGACGGCCAACACCGCGGTTCCTGGTGTGTCCGCTGTGCCGTGCGTGTGATCATTGCTTGTACAGCCCTCTCGCAGTGTCCGGAGCAAGTATGGTGGGTCTGACACACCGGTGTCAATGTGTTCTTTTTTCCATTTCCAGGAGTGTATATTGGGGCCTATTATCTGAAATTAACCTTTCTACATGCCCAACCTGCTTGAGGAAATCACATTGTAATGCCTTACTGGTCGTAACACCGGTTGCATGTTTCAAAGGGGTCAAAGTGACATACTTTGATGTTAACTTTAAAACTACAAAGATAAACGTGTTCCCATGCCTTGTCCTTGGTAAGCGTCCCATCAAATCTGTTGCTGCTAGCTGTTTTAGCTCTTTTTCTATTATGGGTGACAATGGTGGTCTAGTCTGAAAAGTAACATGTTTGACAAGTTGGAAATCCTTACATTTTTTGAGTACTTGCCGAATACGTCTTTCCATGTTGGGGAAATGTGCGGTTTCTTTAAGTTTCCTAAAACATTTCTTCGCCCCATAGTGCCCATTACGTAAGTGAGTGTGCCATATACTTGTTCATAAGTTCATCACGAGCACATATTGTCCATAAAATTGTACTTGGGTCTCGTCTGTAGAACAACACGTCATTCATCAGCAAATAAAGCTGACGAATGTCGGCGGAGTTCTTGTCTTTCCACTTATGGTTGACCTTTAACACCTCTGGGTTTTTCTTCTTTTCGTTTGAATTGTTTGAGTAAGCTGTAGTTATGTAGTTTTCAAAAGGAACACCTTTTATGTAATATAAACCAGTTTGGTCTTAATCTGCAGGGAATTTCGGGGTACTTCGGGTTGCACCATGTGGACACCGGGAAAGAAAATCTGATAAGATGTTTACCGGCCGGCCGTAGTGGCCGTGCGGTTCTAGGCACTGCAGTCTTGAGCCGAGCAACCACTGCGGTCGCAGGTTCGAATCCTGCTTCGGGCATGGATGTGTGTGATGTCCTTAGGTTAGTTAGGTTTAATTAGTTCTAAGTTCTAGGTGAGTGATGACCTCAGAAGTTAAGTCGCGTAGTGCTCAGAGCCATTTGAACCATTTGCTTACCGGCCCTGGGATATGTTTTACCCAGAAATCATACTCTTGCAAAATTAAAATCCACCTTTTTAGCCTACCATGTGTCAACTTCGCTGTGAGTAAAATCTCAAGAGCTTTATTATCTGTGTATACAATAGTTTTCCTTGCGAATAGAAAATATCTAAACTTTCGTAAATCCCCGACTATCGCTAAAGCTTCCAGCTCGGTAATGGAATAATACCTCTCACTTTCCTCTCACTTTTTAATAACACACAACTCTTGAATGCAGTGGTCATATACGTTATCTGTCCATTTTGTCCTTAGCGTTGAAATAATACTACGCCTAACTCAGTCTTGGATCTGTCTGTTGCAATAAAAAAAATCTTGGGTAAGATCTGGGTGTGATAGTATCGGTGCTTCCGCTAACGCCTTTTTCAACTTCTGAAATTCTTGTTCTGCAGTATGATCCCATATCGATGGCGTGTTTTTCCCAGTGAAATTGCATAATCACGGTGTAGCTGGAGTGTCTATACAGATGAACCTTTCAAAAAATGTTACGAGTCCCAGAAAGCCTCTAAGCGTCTTACTATTACATGGTGTTACAAAGTTTCTTATTGCTTCTAGTTTCTCTGGGTTCAGTTTTATTCCGTTCCAGATTTTTTTTATTGCTACAGACAGATCCAAGACTGGGTTAGGCGTAGTATTATTTCAACGCTAAGGACAAAATGGACAGATAACGCGTATGACCACTGCATTTAAGAGGAAGTCTATGTGTTGTGTTCCAAATTTAGATTTTCCCAAGTTTACCGTTACCCCATGTAGTTTAAGTGTTTTCAGTAAGGTATTCAGAATTTCATTATGCTTTTCCTACGATGACTCTGCTATGAGAATGTCATCCACATATTATGCCAATCGCTCCTGTAAATCCTTATGCAGAATACTTCCTAGACCTCGAATAAAAGCTGCAGATGAAATGTTCAATGCGAAGGGAAGACTTTTAAACCTATAACACATTCCAAAAGCAGTAAATGCAGTAAATTTCCTGCATTCAAGAGCTAATTCAATTTGCCGAAAGCTATATCGTAAATCTAGTGGTGAGAATACTTTTACATTATGAAATTTTTGGAGCAAGTCTTCTAGTCTCTCGGGACGATCTGTCTCTGGAACTATGATTGTGTTAACTTGTCTGTAATCTAACTTCAAACGTATCATTCCATCCTTTTTGTCAACAATACGTAGCGGGCTGTTATAAGTTGATGGCACCTGTTCAATAACAACATCCATGAAAACAGCACGTCGGTAAGTCAATGGGATGTTACATGGAGCTACTCTAAAAGGCTTATGGTCCTTAACCTCGAATCTGTATTCTAGATCTTTAACTGCTCCAGGTTTCGGTCCAAATACAATCGCATGATTCGTTATTATTCCATCTAATTCTAACCTTTGCTTATCTTTTAACCCCTCTAGACTTCGTATTTTTTTCCCATCCTGTGTAAATGACTTCAAGTATTCCCAAATCCATAGCCACTGGTTCTTTCGTCCTTAGACATCGCGGATTATTCTGACAAGCCATATCTCCATCTACTTGCACTTGTAACTGTGTATAATTTCCACACATTTATTCATGTCTCAGGTTTTCCTGGAATTTTAAGGTGATTTCTCCTAAAGTGACACTTCCTCTGACCATATCCAACACAGCTTTATGTTGATTGAAGAAGTCAGTTCCGATAATCATATCGACTGACATCTTTGGTACTACGACAAAATTCGTTTCTATTACATGACTCTGGCAATCAAAAGCAAGTCTTGTCTGCCTTGTGACGTTCGACGAACGTACCAAAATTGGTAAGTGTACTTTGACCTTTCGTGTTTTTAATACTAATAAGTCATTGTCACCATTGCAACGATTGAATAACGGCTCTGATATCGCCGTTAACTCACTCCCACTATCAACTATTGCGTTAACGACAATACGCTTGACTGTTACACGGAGTATCGAACTTACGAAATGTTCAAATGTGTGTGAATTTCTCAGGGACCAAGGTCATCGGTCCCAAGTCGTACACACTACTTTAACTAACTTAGACTAACTCATGCTAAGAACAACACACACACACCGATGCCCGAGGGAGGACTTGAACCTCCGACGGGGTGAGCCGCACGAACAGTGGCAAGAAGCCCTAGACCGCGCCGCTACCCCGCGCGGCCTCAGATTTATCTCTGAATTGCTCTCGTCTTCGACTTTCTTCATTAATATGTCCTCGGTTACTTGGTAATTTAACCGATGTATGTGTGTTTGTTCTGTCAGAACTGGATGTTTATGGACATCCAAAGTTGCGTCATTTTCCTTAACATTTGATCGTCTTCACCTAGGGTTTTGGTAGAAGTACTTCCCTTTCATAATTGTCCATCTTTAGTCTCGCTGCTTCTAGATCAGCTTCTAAAGTAACCAATATAGATTTTAGTTCCTCATTTTCATACTTTGCTACTTTCTTTAAGTTTGTCTCCTCGTCACACATCTGCGCAATCGTGTTTAATCTGGATTTTAGAGCCTGGCAAGTATTCTCTAAGTGTGACAGAACATTACACTTAGATTCTGGAGAGTCATCAGACTCTACGTTAAGTGTATGTGTACTCGCACCCCGGTTCAACTCGTTATCATATTTGTTATCTACCACTGAGAGTTGCAGAGTCAAATTTTCAACTGTGTCGTCATTTATTACGACCCTTTTTTCTGTACCTGGTGTGATGATTACATAGTCCCGGTAACGCTGCCGTACTATGTCCTCGTATGTGCCAAAACTGTATACATTTGAATCTTATTTATCAGAATTTTCTCATACCTTATAATCTGGTTCGTTTTCCGATCCCGACAGGATACTTTTCCTGTCATTTTTCTCTCCATCATCAACTTGTTCTACCCGATTTTGTTTGATTCCCGCAATCAACAATGCCTCAGACTCTTTCTGCTTTTCTTCCAAAGTTTTGTGGAAGGATTTTAGTAGATCCTGTAGCGTGTCGAACTTTTGATCAGATGTACTTATGCGTACTTCCTTTTTTTTCTATGACCTGTATTAGCCGTATTTTGTCGGTTAATACTGTCGTCTTGATCAATCGTAGCGTCACAGGTTACAGTAGAATATGCATTATTCTGCTGAAAATCATTTTTCGTCTGTGCAGAATCAAACATCTGCACACATACATTAATGCGTCGTCACAATCTTGCTTTATTTTTCTCTTCATTCATGTGTTATGATAGACTTACTTGGATTTGTCACTTCACGTGCCATCTCATCCGCAGGAGAGGGAGAATTTAATGATTTGAAACGTCAGATGTTACGAAATAAGATTCGTTCAGTTCGAGTGGGCATATTTGTAACTAATTACCTGAAATCTTTTTCTGGACCTTCCAAGCTAGTTTGGCCCAAAGGAGTAAAACATGATTCAGTAAATGCTGACCAGTTCGCTACTGGTTACCATAAACAGCACGAAGTGGAAAGGTCAAACAGTATATTGTCGAATGTACAGAACTGTTAGACGTTTAATGTTGCAGATTCCGACAAAAAATAAACGAATTCGCCTTACCGGACACTGCAATCACCAAATCGGAGGTGATAACAGAACACCAAGGAATCTTTGTTACAAAAGAAAATGAACACAACTCGCGCAATAAAAATGGCTCTAAAAAGTTAAGCGTACCTACTTACATCCACGTCCTGCGTTAGGGATGGCCATATCGTGTAAAACTGGAAAGATCGATATCAATGTGCTCCTGAATGGTAAATTCGGGAATGTATTGTGGAAAAAGGCTGAAGAATTGTTGTGACTAATACTTGTGGCTTTTACAGTATTCTGCAGTTACTGGCCACTGCATGTACTTATAATAGCTTTCAGAAGACAGTTCAAACCACATCGTCAGATGCTTTTCACTTTTTAAAGCTTTTTGCGAAAATGGAATCATCTTAACAGTTGTACACTGCACGAACACGACTCTTAGCTAGCATTCCAAGCCTAGATAAGCAAGGACATACATCGCGAAAAACTACCATTGACGTCAACTGAGATATTTGTAATTTGTTCGAACTGCTTTTTAAACATGAGTGCAGTGTAGAACTGAGGGGAAAATGTGTCAGTTGTTAGAAAAAGAGAGAGAGAGAGAGAGAGAGAGAGAGAGAGAGAGAGAGAGAGAGAGCGGGAGAGAGGGAGAGAGAGAGAGGGGGGGGGGGAGGGAGGGAAGGAGAGAGAGTAAGCAACAAAGGCAAATCATTTGTCCCATTATACTTCAATACGATTAGCAAACACGGACATGAAAAAGAATCAAAAGCTATCGGTCCCAGCTATACTACAGAAAGGGAAAAAATATGTTCCATTTGTAATGGACAAGGTTGTATCTTTCTAAAGCATTTTTTCCTTTCATCTCCTACTCTAAAATCACTTAGATTTGTTAATTCACAATTCGCTATCACTTATTTGCCAACATGGTTGTTCAGAGGAATTGAGGCAACTCTGAACTAGTGTATAAAAAGGCTATTATTTTTCAAAAACTTAGTGCTATCGTAAAATATGGTTTTGGTTTCCATTTGAACACTATTTGTCCGGAAATATTGTTAATCTGAAGCACTGTTCAGAGCACCTGTAGCAACTTAGAGCTACCATAAAAAATCCGACATTTCAAAAAGTGAAGCCTGTGAGGAGATCTATTGTTGCTTTTCACTTGAAAACTGTTTGTCTGAGGACACTGTTGTTCTGTAGTAACGTTCTTTAGTTATTTGCTTGCTTTCATATTTAAATGTGTGTGCTTGTGGAGCAACGTAGAGCAACCTCAGAGCAACCCAAAGCAACAAAAGAAGTTCAAAAATTTCCAACTTTGGGGCTAAATATCCTGAGGCACTCAGCATTGTTTTTCAACCTAGGTGACTTTACATCCACGTCCGCCTGGTCACCTGCAGAGAGATTAGCTACAACGTACAAGGATCGCAATCACTCGCAAAAAGCTGTGGACTTCACACAACGCAAGTTGCACAAATTTTTATAAAAATCTAAATCGACAGTGGTGAGAACATAGGAGTATGCGAAATTGAAGTAGTTTATTTATCGCAAGAGACAATAAACTCGGATCCACTGAGATACAAACTAAAGCACCGAACGAGGTGGCGCAGTGGTTAGCACACTGGACTCGCATTCGGGAGTACGACGATTCAATCCCGAGAGCAGGCATCCTGATTTAGGTTTTTCCTGATTTCCTTAAATCGCTCCAGGCAAATACCGGGATGGTTCCTTTGAAAGGGCACAGCCGACTTCCTTCCCCGTCCTTCCCTAATTCGATGACACGGATGACCTCGCAGTTTGGTCTCTTCCCCCAAACAACCCAACCCAACATACTGAAGCTGCGTCCCGTATTATTGGGGCAAGATATGGAATCAAGTGTGGGCGTAATCTTATAACTGGGTCCATATCTTGATCACCAGATTCACGCCCACATCTAACGGAAACATTTAAAGAGAAATTCACCTCATTAAAATATATGTTTTCCAATCATACCGTCATCACTAGAGTAGATTTTATTCGTACACATAACGAAAGGAATAATTACACATTTGTAAATGTTGGTAATAGTGAGACCCTTGCTAAGCTTTACCAAATGGGTCTAATGGCAATATGTGGACCAGATGATGTTCATATTCAAACTGGTATTGGTGACCTCGAGGTTGGAGGCAACCCATGAAAACGATACATATGGAAAGAAAGGTAAGTAATCTGTTAATTATTTCAAGAGTAATCGCAATAACTATTGAAACATTTATACTACTGCCAAGTCAAGACTGGCAATGATATTATGCCTAAATGTTTGCGGTTGCCTGTGGTAAAATCATTTTACCAACGCGTGCTCCTCTTCGTCCGAAGCAAATGGGTGGCCGCGAATATCTTTCTTCATTGCTCCAAAACCATGGAAATCACGTGGGGAGAGATCTGGATCGCACGATGGATGTATAAGTGCTTCCAGTGACACTTCAGCAGCGTACTCAAAACAAGATTGGCAGTATGTGGACGGGACTTTTGTTGCCATGTCTTTTCCGCCTAGTCAGCAGAAGTTTCTTGATCAGCCCTTACACATCCTCCATCCAGTTCCGAACTCTCCTCATGCGATTTCCTTAAGTATGGAGCTCTGAAGGAACATCCAGGTGGCCGTCGATTTGCTCCTGACGAAGAGATACATGACAGGGCATGAACACTATTCTTTAGGTAAATCTGTGCAGCTTTTTATTACGAAGCAAATGATATTTGAAAAAGAGAGATGAATCTGAGAATTTGCGGTTTAGAGTCCGACAGACTGGGCGTGTCGGTTTATTAGTGACGAAAGTGATGATTTTGATGAAAAGAGTCAGTATCCTTGGTATGTGTAACCTGCAGAAGAGAATTAAAATGCGGAGACAATGGAAGCAGTTTGAGCGTGCAGAGGCGGGTGAAACCCAAAAGTTTCCAGCTAATTATCATAGCAGCACTGTTGCAGTGAAATATCAAATTTTAAGTGTAGATACGATTTTTACGAAATTAAAAACAGAGAAGAGAAGGCTAAGGAGATAGCAGACGTAAGACAATATTCAACAACTGAAGTTTCAGTAGGACATCACCTATATAATCTTCTGTGTCCTGCGTCGAAGATAAAGGATGTCGAAAGTGTGAGAAAGGGCCAATCGTCATCACAAAACGAGAGTACACGTTACACCGACAGAGAGTGTGTACGACACAGATACATACGTTAATTAAACCAAGGACACAGGAGGTTGGCTACACTGAAATTATATGTAAATTAAGGGTGGGGAGGGGAAAAAAGGAAAGGAAAGCGGAGGAATCATTACTGTCTGCGGCATTGTGACCTTACGAAGAATCCGCACCGACGAGTGTAAATATGCACCTGACAGGGATTCGAACCTGGGATCTCCTGCTTACTATGCAAGCGCGGTAACCACTGCACAATTCGGGACCAAACTTTCTGTCCCCTACACAAACTATATCGGCTCGACTAACGGCCGATCCACATTCCTATCGAGAGCCACCTATCTGCGGCCCCTGTCCGTTTCTTCCATACACTGTCTTCTGAAATCCCCACAGGAGGTCGGACGTATATTTTCTACATTCGCAGCGGAGAAAGTGAATTCACTGCCCAGCTAGGACTATCAAATTATATGAATGTGTGGGATCTGTTCTTTCGGAAAAAGGAAGAACGGACACCACACATTGAAATAGATGAAATACAATTCTCATAAGCGAAATTTACAAACCTAGACGATACACAAATGCCACTGTGTAGATTAATAGCATTTTTCTGAACTAATTTAGTCACTTTCAATACCAGTCATAGTCAACTTGTAGTCTTCCCATGGTCATTTGTCTCCCTATGGCTTCTGCGATATTCAGCTGCTGCAGAAGACACATCTCAGGTGAGGGAGCATCTACATTTCCCTATTGGCAGCCATTGTTTTGAACACAACGGTGGCTATTTATATTGGAGCCTAGCATAATGCAGCAAACTTCTGGTAGAGATAAATAACAATGAAAGATAATGAAACTGAATGAGTTATTTCAGCACAATAGCAATAAACGTAGATATATTCGATTTTTACCTAGTATGTATATTTATTTCGCAGTCATATACTTTGTCTCACTATTTAAATGAAGCAGTGAAATCATGCTTAACTGAGAGCAAGGTGTAAAATGAAGCGTTAATGTTATCTTCAGCTGCTTCAAGCAGTTTTAAAATTTAAGTTTGTTTTGTAAAGTTTGTTTATTTTATCACTTCACATCAAATTGTACTAGCAAAACGGACTTTAACTAAGATTTTTCCACACTATGCCGCCATAATCTTCCGATAAACAATTCATGTCGTAAGATTAATGCTGATTCTCATTTACAGTCAGATAGGTCAATAATTTTCTAAATTAATTTTAATTACATGTTCCTGGCTTTCTAAATGAAAAGTTACTCAAACTGTTATGATACAAAGAAATCCTGTTGTTGAAACAGAGAAATTAAATATCTGTCTAAATAGCTACATAAATACAGGGTGATTCAAAAAGAATACCACAACTTTAAAAATGTGTATTTAATGAAAGAAACATAATATAACCTTCTGTTATACATCATTACAAAGAGTATTTAAAAAGGTTTTTTTTCACTCAAAAACAAGCTCAGAGATGTTCAATATGGCCCCCTCCAGACACACGAGCAATATCAACCCGATACTCCAACTCGTTCCACACTCTCTGTAGCATATCAGGCGTAACAGTTTGGATAGCTGCTGTTATTTCTCGTTTCAAATCATCAATGGTGGCTGGAAGAGGTGGCCGAAACACCATATCCTTAACATACCCCCATAAGCAAAAATCGCAGGGGGTAAGATCAGGGCTTCTTGGAGGCCAGTGATGACGTGCTCTGTCACGGGCTGCCTGGCGGCCGATCCATCGCCTCGGGTAGTTGACGTTCAGGTAGTTACGGACAGATAAGTGCCAATGTGGTGGCGCTCCATCCTGCTGAAATATGAATTGTTGTGCTTCTTGTTCGAGCTGAGGGAACAGCCAATTCTCTAACATCTCCAGATACTGTAGTCCAGTTACAGTAGCACCTTCGAAGAAAAAGGGACCAAAAACTTTATTGGCTGAAATGGCGAACAAATGTACAACTAAATGAAACTTTATAGCTCCCTTAATTCGCCGACAGATATTGCTTAGCTCTGCATTTTGTCGTTGCAGAGTTTTAAATTCCTAAAGTTGTGGTATTCTTTTTGAATCACCCTGTATTATTACGACCCTAAATATGTCTCTGCTTAATGCGATTAAGTGTATACGTGCGTGTGTGGAATCAAGTCATCTGTCTCAGTGAAAGACACATGTGAGTTAGTAGGTTAGAAGAAAGTATTGTGTGGTACTGAATTATTTTGAAAAGAAAGTAAAGGGTTTGGTGGCAGCCTTTCATGAGTGTTTATTAACAGTGACCTCTACACAGCGATATTAAAAAGTGCTTCAGTAGCTGTACAGCGAGTATTCCAAAATTAATAATTTTGTCAATGTTGTTTAGTTCGACAGTCGTATTAAATTATTACTGTTTTAAGATATGCACGACTTTTGTTGTGTCGAGAACGGTCTATATTCAGGGCTGTTCACCTTTATTGATGACATCTTGTCGGCTTATCTCTGCGTTTAGTCCTCGGAACATGTTGCTATGTTCATACATAGCACATACAGCTGATTGTACGTAAGCCAGTCGGTGTGTTATCGTATTGATCTCTGCTAGAATGACAATAGGATTAGTGAATGCTGTGAAATGTCAACCAAGTGTACCGGGATATGAAGTGTTACTTCACACAGGAAACTGATGACATATTAGTTTACTACGGTTTATTTAACGGAAGTTATCGACATTTTAACCCCGCATTCCATTTGAAATAAATCGTTCGGCAGGTACATCCAGCCACCTGCAGATACTGACGGACTCATAAACAAAAAGACGAATGTTAGCGGCGGATCTCGCAGTATCCACATGTCGTTTGTGGAGCAGTGAGTGTTGTGCTGCGTAGAATACGATGCTGAAAAAAAATATTTGATGAGTAGGAGTTGCAGAAATCATAAGCCACACCCTTGCTCACGGTATTTCAATGAAGCTTACAATATGCAATATTCTGCTCAGAACTGATCGCGGACCCTTTGTTCTGAGACGAGAGGTCGGCGCACAGCAGAGACGTCGGAGATTTTGGACAAATTGGAGAGGGCTGGGAGTTCTTAGATTTGGTTCAAATGGCACTGAGCACTATGGGACTCAACTGCTGAGGTCATTAGTCGCCTAGAACTTAGAACTAGTTAAACCTAACTATCCTAAGGACATCACAAACATCCATGCCCGAGGCAGGATTCGAACCTGCGACCGCAGCGGTCTTGCGGTTCCAGACTACAGCGCCTTTAACCGCACGGCCACTTCGGCCGGCGGAGTTCTTAGATTTGCCCTTTAGATTCGATAACTGTAGGGTCTCCGTAAATTGGTCAGTGGTGCACTATTATCTGAGATCCTATTTTTTTTTTTTTTTTTTTTTTTTTTTTTTAGCTTATGAGACATTCCGTGTACTTCACCCATATCAGCTGCCGATGCATTCGCTTCAACTTACAAGCACTGGTAAGAAGTTATTGAGTTCACACAACACGAGGTACAGTAACTTAGGTAAAAATCTAAATTGACAGCGGTGAGAATTTTTGTAGTAAATGAAATAGTATATGGAATGGTCAGGAGTATTGGAAATGGAAGTAGTGCACTTACCGTAAGAGACAAAATACTCGTATTCACTGAGACACTGTAGCTGAGACACTGAGACGCTGTAACTGCAGCTACATGCCAGATTATCTGGGAAAGACTAAGTTTCATGTGTGGTCATAATCTTGTAACTGAATATATCTTCTAACCACCGGAATCATGCCCAGATGTAACAGAAAACATTAAAGAAGAGCTCATCTTGCTTAAATGTATTTTCCCCAATAATGTTGTGATCACTGGAGAAGTTTTTAATCTTACACATATCGATAAGAATAATTACACTTTTATAAGTGTTGGTCATGGTAAGACACCTTCATACCGCGATTGTACTAAGGCGTTCTCTTCTTCGTCGGTAGCAAATCTATGGCCACGAACGTCTTTATTCAGGCCGCCTAAAATATGGAAATCATATGGTGAGAGACCAGAATAATGTGGAGGACATGTAAGGCCTTCCAGCGAAACTTCTGCAGCGTACAAAAAACAGTCTTGTCAGTATGTGGACAAGCATTTTATCCGGAGGTTATTTTTACCACGGTAGAAGTTTCTTGGTAAGGCCTTACATATATGCCATACAATTCCGAACTCTCCCCTTGCGGTTTCGCAAGCCGCTGTGGCCTAGTGGTCCTAGGCGCTTCAGTCCGGAACCGCGCTGCTGCCGCGGTCGAAGGTTCGAATCCTGCCGGGCGCTGATAGCCTCGTTGTTGTGCGCCCTAAAACACTAATCATCATCATCATCATCGTATCCTGCCTCGGGCATGGATGTGTGTGATGTCCTTAGGTTCGTTAGGTTTAAGTAGTTCTAAGTCTAGGGGACTGACGACCTCAGATGTTAAGTCCAATAGTGCTTAGAGCCATTTGAACCATTTGAACCTCTTACGATTTCCATACATTTGGAGTCGTGGAGAAAGGTATAAGTGGCCGTCGATTTGCTCCGGATGAAGAGATAAAGGGCTGGGTGCAAACGTGATTACTTATGTATATTTGTGCCAATTTTTATTACTAGGCAAGTGATAAATGGAAAAGGTAGTTGAAGCTTGCGTCAGTTTACAGACGGACAGAGGGGCGTATCGGTGTATCAGTGAAGAAAGTGATAAGTTTGGGGAAAAGAGGCAGTATTCTCTGTAGTAATAGTTGGAATGCGTACCGTGGAGAAGAGACGTAAAGTACGGAGTCAAAGGAAGCATTCTGGGTGTACAGAGCCGGGTGAAACGCAGAAGTTTCCAGCTAATTTTCATATTAGCACCGTTGCAGTGAAATAGCAAATTTTAAGGGGAGACACGATTTTTTCGAAATCAACAACAGACAAGAGAAGGCAAGGGAGACAACAGACGTAAGACACAAGATTCAAGAACTGAACACGCAGCAGAACATCGTCTCGGTAATCTTCTGTTTCCTGGGGCGAAGATTTCAGACATCGAAAGTGTGAGAAAGGACCAATCGCAATGACACAACGTGAGTACACGCTGCACAACGTACAAAACTGAAAACTATGGTATTTTAACTAAGGACACAAGTGGGTGACTTAACCACAGTTGTTATCAGCGAAGTTTACTGAGCAAGACGATTCACAGAAGCAATAGTCAGAATTGATAGCATGTTTCTGAATCAATTTATTCATTTTCGATGCGACCCATCGTAGACTTATCGTCTTTCTGTTGACATTTGGCTTACAATGGCTCAAGCGGTTTTAAGCTGCTGCAGAAGATACATTATGTGATCAGAATTATCCGGACACCCCAAAAAACAGGTTTTTCATATTAGGTGCATTGTGCTACCACCCACTGCCAGGTACTCCATACCAGCGACCTCAGTAGTCTTGAGACACCGTGAAAGAGCAGTATGCGGCACTCCGCGAAACTGACGGACTTCGAATGTGATCAGGTGATTGTGTGTCACTTGGGTCATACGTCTGTATGCGAAATTTCCACACTCCTCAACATCCATAGGTCCACTGTTCCGATGTGATAGTGAAGTGGAAACGCAAAGGGACACGTACAGCACAAAAGCGTACAGGCCGCCCTCGTCTGTTGACTGACAGAGACCGCCGACAGTTGAAGAGGGTCGTAAGGTGTAATTGACATCTATCCAGACCATCACACAAGAATTCTAGACTGACGTTAAAGAAACTGTACTGCTCAGTGTGCACGGGTGTACAGGAGTGACACTGTTAGTTACGTAAGCCCATCCACCACGGCAAGGTCATATCACATCGGATGGGAAAAATCGGTTTTTAATTGTCCTAAGGCCTAAAATCGCATAAAAAGCATCACTCACATCGGTTTTTAATTGGCCTGAACCCAAAAACTGAATGGAAATCAAATCGGACTATGACTGGCGCAAAACATGTTCAATATGCTGTCCACCGTTTCCTGCAACAAGTTGAAATCGAGAAACAGCATGTTCCACAACTGATCGAAGTGTTTCTGGCGTCACGTTCAGAATGTGTTGCGCAATGCGCGCCTTCAATGCAGCTAAGTTTGGAACCAGAACACTGAACACAACATCTTTCAGGCAGCCCCACAGCCAGAAGGCACACGGATTAAGATCGGGACGGCCAGGCTGTGGGGAAATGGCTGCTCGTTATTCTAGCATTTCCGAAATGATACTTCAGCAGCTGCTTAACCGGACTTGCAATGTGCGGAGGTGCGCCATCTTGCATAAAAATCATCCCATCCACACTTCCACGCTGATGGAGAGTTGGAATGACGTGGTTGTGCAAAAGACACTCATAGCGCTTACCAGTGACAGTACAGGTAACGGGACTGGAGGCACCTGTCTCTTAGAGATAATATGGCCCTATGATAAATGATACCTTAAACCCGCACCACGCAGTGCTCTTTTCAGGGTGAAGTGATGCTGGAGGATTTGCGTGTGGATTTTCCGGTACCCGTATTCGACAATTCTGTGTACAGACATATCCTATCAAATGGAAGAGGGCTTCGTCTGTCACAAAGTCTTGGACGGCCATTCATTTTCCACCTCCACACAAGCAAGAAATTCTAAAGCAAAGATCTCTCTTTCTGGAAGGTCAGCAGGAAGCAACTCGTGCACATGGGTAGTTTTGAATGGATAGCAGAGAAGGATGTTTCGTAGGATTTTACGCACCGTACTCACGGGTATGTCCAATGTTCGGGCAGTTCTCGGTGCACTACACGTTTGCACACCTCCAATCGTCTCCTCCCACACTGCTGTGCCCACTGTTTCCACTGACGTTGAATCAATTCGTTTCATCCTTCTACCAAGTTGCACATCAAAAGAACCCGTCTTTTCGAATTTCCGAATAATTTTCTGCAGGTCCACGGCAGTCATCGAATCAACGCCTTTTTTCAAACACTTCAGTTTCCGGAACGTCTGCAGAGTGACGTGTGCACAGTCATCATTCTACCAATACAGCTTTACAAGCAGAGCGCGATCCTGCATTGAGACAGTCATGGCGAACGTCGTTGACGCAAACTGCAATTTGACGTCATCCCTACCAGTGGTGTTATTTCTACAGCGTTTTGAAAGTTTAACTTTAATTATAGTCATCTTGTTAATGAAAACAGCAACATGTTCAGAGGACTAAAAGCAAAGAAAAGACGATAAGATGTGAGCAATGAACGTCAACGCCACTGAATATAGACCGTTCTCAAAACAGCAAAATTTGTGCTTATCTTAAGACAGTAATAATTTAATATGCCTGTCGGTCTAAACAACAACCATAAAATTATTAGTATTTGAATTCTCGCTGTAGTACTACTGACCCACTCTTTAATACCACTGGATAGATGTCACTATCGACGAACACTCACTAATTCCTTCACCAAACCTGCTACTGTTTCCTCAAATTAATTCATTACTATACAAATTCTTTCGCCTAACGACAATGTGGCTAGCCTCACTTCTGCTCTTCACTATGACAGATGTCCTGACTCCTCACACACACACACACACACACACACACACACACACACACACACACACACACACACACACACACACACACACAATCATCATCATCATCATCATCATCACCACATAAAGCAAGCGGAGATACAAAGTCCTAAAAATAACTACGTAGATATTTAGTTAGACAAATAATTTCTCTGTTTCACCTACAGAATTGCTTTGTCTCAGTACAGTTTGCGGGATTTTTTTTTATGTGGAGAGCTAAAATTTATAAAGCGACGTGAAAAACTTATCGAAAGATTATGACGGCAGAGTACGGAAACATGTTAGTTAAACCTCATTTTGATAATACAGTTTGACGCGAAGTGACAAAATAAACAAACTATTGAAACCAAAGTTAAATTTAAAAACTACCTACGTTAGCTACAGGAATAATTACGGTTCATTTTACACTTTGCTCTCGAGTAAGCGTGATTCCACCGCTTTATTTAAAAATTATACTGCGAAAAATTATGCATTTTAGTGAAAATTGAAAACATTTGAGTTTATTGTTATTGTTCTCAAATAACTTATTCAGTTTCATTATTCTTCATTGCTATTTATCTCTACAAGAAGTCTGCTATATAATGTTGGGCTTTAATATAAAAAGCCGTTGATGTGGCGAAAATAATAGCTGAAAGTAGTGAAATGTAATTGCTCCCTCATCTGAGTTGTACACTGTGTGATCAAGATATCCGGGCACCTGGTTCAAAATTACTTACAAGTTCGTGGCGCCCTTCATCAGTAACGCTGGAATTATATATGGTGTTGGCCCACCCTCAGCCTATATGACAAACTCCACTCTCGCAGGCATACGTTCAATAAGGTGCTGGAAGGTTTCTTGGGGAATGGCAGCCCATTTTCACGGAGTGTTGCACAGAGGAGAGGTATCGATGTCAGTCGGTGAGGCCTGGCACGAAGGCCAAAGGTGATCTATAGGGTTCAGATCAGGACTATGTGCTGACCGGTCCATTATACCTATGTTATTGTAGTGTAACCACTCCGCCACAGGCCGTGCATTATGAACAGGCGTTCGACCGTGTTGAAAGATGCAGTCCCCATTCCAGAATTGCCCTTCAACAGTGGGAAGCAAGAAGGTGCTTAAAACACCAAAGTAGGCCTGTGCTGTAGTAGTGCCACAGAAAACGAGAAGGGGTACAAGCCCCCTCCACGAAAAACACGACCACGACATAACACCACCGCCTCCGAATTTTACTGTTGGCACTAAACACGCTGGGAGATGACGTTCTACGGGAATTCTCCGTACCCACAACCTGAAATTGGATCGCCACATTGTGTACCGTGTTTCGGCACTCCACACAATGTTTTCCCACAGTTCAATCGTCCAATGTTTACGCTCCTTACACCAAGCAAGGCGTCGTTTAGCATTTACCGGCGTGATGTGTGGCTTATGAGCAGCCGCTCGACCATGAAAGCAAAGTTTTCTCACCTCACTCCTTTCTGTCATCGTACTCGCAGTGGATCCTAATGCAGTCAAAGGTACACCTTTGGCATAAATGTATGATTCATTTGTCATTTGTAGTCGACCACTATTAAATAATGATGCTTACATTGCCATCTATTACTATATTTTGTAACTATTTATTTTTCTTCTGAAATATGTTTTCCCCCCTTCTCCGATAATATTCAATTACTGTGGAGTGCGAAGTAAGTGCAAGCTGAAATGAAGTCCTCTTACTGCACACAGTGAATTTGTGATTTAGTATTCTACCAAGGTTTAGCCAACGGCAGTTATCGACAATCACTTACCATGTAGGACAAACGACATTTGAACTCCGCATTAAATCTGAAAGAAATTGTTCAGCGGGTTCATCCAGCAACTTGCAGACACTGAGGGATTCATAAGCAACAAAACAAGTGATAGCGGTGGACCTCGTAGAATCCGCATGTCGTTTGTGGAGCACTGAGTGGTTTGCCGAGTAGAAGACGATTCCAGCCGAAAAAACTGTTAGATGAACAGGAGCTGTACAAGCCTTAAGCCACGCCCTTGCTCACGGAATTTCGACGAAGCTCACAGTATGCAGCATTCTCCGCAGAACTGTTCGCTGACACATGTATGTTCCCCAATAATACTGACATCATTCGTGAATATTTAATCTTACAGATATCGACATTAGTAATTACACTTTTTCATATGTTGGTCATGGTCAGAAACCTTTCTAAGCCTTAAAATACACCTTTTTTAAACAGTACCGGGACCTGATTGTTCGGTAGCCTACTCGTGCTGGGAACATATTGTAAGTAATGGCAATAAATGGACCAGACCTGCCTGAGGCTGTTCATGCTCAAAATGGTATCAGTGACTTTGAGGCGGTTGTATACGGGGCAGTCCGTGAAAATGAAACAGTTGGGAGAAACGTAAGTGATATGTTTAAGAGTAATCACTATAATTGTTAATATGTTTATCTTACTGCGAGACAATACTATCAATGCCATTATGGATTAATATTTGCGGTAGCCTATGACTCCATGATTTTACCAGGGCGAGCTCCTCTTCGTCCGAAGCAAATCAATGGCAACGAATGACTATTTCAGGCGTCCAAAAACATGGTAATCTCATGGGGAGCCATCAGGATAGTATCGAGGATGAGTAAGGGCTTGCAGCGAAACTTCTACAGCGTACACTAAACAACCTTGGCAATATATGGACTGGCATTGTTTGCCAAGGTCATTTCAACTACGATAGAAGTTTTTTGGTAGGCCCTTACACATCGTCCATACAGTTTATATCTCTCTGCTTGCGACATCCATATTTTTGGAGCCCTGAGGAAACCGTGATAAATGTCACGTCATCCGTAGAAGAGGGGGAATTTAATGATTTGAAACATCACTTGTTACGAAATGAGATGCGTCCAGTGCGAGTGGACATATTCGTAACTAACAATTTAAAATCTTTTTCCTGACCTTCCAAGCTAGCTTGGGCCAAAGGAGTCAAGAACCACTCAACAACTGCTGACTAGTCCGCTACTAGTTACCAAAAGGAACATGGAGTGGAAATGCCAGACACTATTTTATCGAATGTACAGAGCTGTCAAACGTTTAATGTTGCACAATCCGTGGAAAAAATGAAAGAGTTCGTCTTACCGGACGCTGAAATGAAGAAATGATAGATTATAACTGAACATCCAGGAAACTATGTTACAGAAGATGGAGTAGATTCGTCCATAGGAGACTCGCATGAGTTGATAATCGACAGCCCCAAACAATCAAGCGTACTTGCTTACATCCACGTCCTGTGTTAGGAATGGCCACATCTCGTAAAACTAGAAGGGTCGGTATCAGTATGCTACTGAATGGTAATATCTGGAGTGTATTAGGGACTAAACTCAAAGAATTGTCGCGACTAATAGCTGTGGATGTGGCAATATTGTGAAGTTACTGGTCACCACGTGTACCTAAAATAGCTTTCAGAAGAAAGTTCAGACCACATCGTCAGATGCTTTCCCGTTTGTAAAGCCTTTTGTGAAAATGGGATCATGTTAACAGGTTTACACTGAACGAGCACGACTCTTACCTATCATTTCAAGGTAGTTATCAAGGACAACTACCATTGACGTCAACTGAGGTACTTGTTAGAATTGGTTTTTAAAAATGAGTACAGTGAGGGTCTGAGAGAAAAATGTGTCCAATGTAAGGGAAAGAGAGAGAGAGAGAGAGAGAGAGAGAGAGAGAGAGAGAGAAAGAGTGTACTAAAGGCAAACTCCTAGTCCCACTAGACTTTGATACGATTAGCAAACACGGAGATGAAAAACTCGCAAAAGCTATCGAACTCAGCAGTACTACCGAGAGGCAAAAAATATGTTGCATTCGTAATGAACAAGTTGAAGTAATCGTCAGGTACGGCACGCACTTGTTGGTTGAGTGCCTAGGACAAACTAACGTCAAAGTGAACATCAAAGCTTTTCCGTACATTATCACTCTCAGGGTATCTACATACCTCTAGTCGGTATCGTTAATTATTACGGAGGCTGTAATGTAAGGCCAATAGAGCATTATACCGCGATTATTAATTCTGGTGATGAACAGTTTGGAATTATCGCCAACGAATGTGAAACCGAAACCGGAACGTATAACTGAAGACTACTTGAATTAGTCTGGTCTTTTGTCTTTAAGTCTGAATGTAGATACTGCATAACACCAACATGATTCGGTAATTCTTGTTTACCTGAAACATTAAGAAAGCGATGCGGCGATTAGAAAATATTACCAATAGCAGAATAAATAAGGAATTAGGCGATAATGATCTAAGTTAACACTTATCGTAACATTAATTGTAGGTTATAATGTGGCAACATGAAATCAATCATTACATTTTCCTTGAACTCAGTTCAATAGTACTTCAAAAAGATAAAATTCATAGACGAGAAGCGCTTCACTTCTCGCTTGACATTAAATATATGATCATAATTCTACTTCAGCGAAATATGTATCGCTATAAACATAAAAAAGCTGAAAATGCTCAACATGTGAAAAACTGTAAATAAACTTAAAGAAAGAAAAGAGCCAAAAATGTACTGTCATGCAGAGGATAATTATTTCGTGAATGCCACAGACATACGAAATTGATTAAAACGAGCCAAAAAAATGAAAACAATATGTTCACAAACAAAAACTGAAACAATCATAAGAATCTCAAAAGTATGTATATAAATAATGACAAAAGAATTTTCAAAATTAAAATATGGTAAGATAATTCGCAATTTGCACGTGGTTTCTCCTGCGTGCCCTTACGTTGATAATTTTCCCGCGTCAATAGGAGAGCAACCAAATCATTTCAATGAAATTTCAGGATATTTCCCTCTTAATTTTCGATTATGATTTGATTCATAAGACTGCCATTTTGCAAAGATCGAAACCAGGATTGAAGCTTTCTAATTTAACTCCCGCGCTAAAATCCCTTACTTTTCTTACCTCTCAATTCAGTATCAGTTGTTTACCGACCTTTTTGTTTAGAGCAACTGAAGCAACTTTGAACATGTGTAAAATAAGGCTATATTTTTCAAAAACTGAGGCTGGTGCTAAATTTAGTTTTGGTTCCCACTGGAACACTACTTGTCCGGAAATGCCGTTGTTCTGAAGCAAAGTACAGAGCAACTATAGCAACTTAGAGCTAACATGGAAAATTAGATTTTTCAAAGAGTGAGGGCTGACGGAATATTTGTTATTTGCTTCCCAGTTGAAAATTGTTTATCTTAGTACACTGTTGTTCTGGAGCAACGTTCAGAGAAACCAGAGAAACTAAGAGCAAGCATAAAAAACATTAAATCATGGAGCAACCAGTCGCAGAAAGGTAAATTATTTATCTTGTTGTAAATCAATTTCGACTGATAGCAGTCATCATCGGTGCATTTTTCTAACCGATACATGCCATAACTAGAAGTACTGTCCTTGGCAGATTTCTATCTTCATGACAGAAATCTGCCAAGGACAGTACTTCTACTTATGGCATGTATCGGTGAAAAAAATACACCGGTGATGACTGATATCAGTCGAAATCGATTTGCAACAAGATAAATAAATTATGTTTCCGCGACTGGTCGCTACATTCTTCATAATTTTATGTTCCACGGTCGCTGCACAGAAAGGGAACCTTATGGAGCCCAACATTCATGAAAAATATGATCTTTCAAATAATGAGGGCAGGTGGAAAAATTGTTTTTGCTTCCCATTTTAAAACTGTCTGAGGGCACTGTTGTTCTGAAGCAACGTTTAGAGCAACGAGAGTATTTAAGAGCAAGCATAAGCTACCTGATGTTTCAAAGAGTGGGGGCTGGCGGAATATTTGTTTTTGCTTCCAGGTTGGAAACTGTTTATCTGAGGACACTGTTGTCCTGGAACAACGTTCACACCAATTAGAGCAACTTAGAGCAAGCAAAAAGAATCCGGTTCTTCAAAAAGTGATGGCTCCTAGAAAATCTATTTTTGCTTCCCGTATGAAAACTATTTATCTGGTTACGTTATTGTTCTGTAGCAACGTTCAGAGCAATTACAGCGAATCAGAAAGAAAGTATAGACAATTCGAATTTTCAATAGGTGAGGGCTGACGGAAAGTTTTGTTTTTGTTTGATTCTTTGCTTTTTTTAATGTTTACAGATGTGTACTTCTGGAACAGCACAGAGCAACCTCTGATTAACCAGAGCAACAAAATAAATTAATAAATTATCAGATTTGGCGGCTAGCTTCCCTTAGGTCAATCTGGCCACTTATCAAACTCGCTCATCACTCTGTAGGAAGCACCAGTGCGTCTCTGATGCATGGTTGCCTCCGCTGTGAGCATTCCTTGTTAGAGAGTAGGCACAGATTCCGCGTGCCACTACACTATGTCTTGGCGGACGACGTTGAAACCAGAACATCCACTATACCCCAGGTGGCACATCTCGTCATCGTATCTACATTAAAATCCTCTTTCCAGTTGAACTAATCTTTTCCGGTATTGTACTTTAAATGATACACTTAAAATATGTAAGTGTATCGCATCTATTATATAGCAAACTTAGTCTCAATAGGCTACTTACAGTCCTGTTACTTGTCTACTGTGAAAGGTATTTCTGTTGAAAGATACGTATAACCTCTTTAATCGCTATGAAGGTGACAGTCGTACGACAAGTGGTAGAAACTCTCGCTGTGCGTGGGCGGGCTTTATATTGTTGAAACGTAGGCCCAGGATGTCTTTCCATGAACGGCAACAAATCGGAGCGTAGAATGTCGTCGACGTACCGCTGTGCTGTAAGGCGTGACATTGAAAAACATAGAGTATCCACGAAGACTAAACATATCAAATAACACCTTTCATAAAAACACGATATCAACTTGGGAATCGTAAATAAACTGACGTAACGCAGCAAGCCGTGATTGGGAACATATCCTAATAACATGGAGGGTTAGAAATGTATATGCCTGCATCCGTTAGCACATGTAAGGTCAATGAAACAACACTAAGGAAAATGCACTCATCACGCCCTTCTCTCCTCAACGTCCGGAGGCGGTGGAAAGAAGGCATAATTCTAATCCTCCCCACCGGAAGCCGAGGAATCTTCGTTTTTCTTTTTATGAGGCGCGGCTGCACTTGCAGGTTGAAAACGCTATTTCACACCACTCCATGAAAACATACAATCTTGATGTGGAAGGGTTGGGGGCGCATCAAGCTCCGATTTGATAGAGGAGCCACCTCCACTGCACTCATCTGCAATCGGGGAGCACAACTCAGAACGACTTAACAGCAACATCAGGTACAGAAGACACAGGTAATGCAGTGCCCGTGTCGGATTGCATCACGTGATCATCAGGATGATAGCCCGTAGAATACCGTTGCCCCACCGTCTCAGCGTGGAGGAGGGGTGGTATTTAACTGGAACACTGTGAAGGCTGGCCAGCAGGAAACGCCTCTGCGGGAATATCTGAACTCACGGGAACCGTCGCGTCTGCAAGTGAAGTGGGCAACGCAGATAAAACACGCATTTCAACCAGCTACAACATCTCAAGTAATACTGGAATGACAATTAACGTCAGTGGACAACTCATTACTTGCACCCTCTGTCAACGCCGTATCAGAAGAACGAGACTGGAGAGGGACGCTCTCGAAATCTGTACCGTCCTCAGTCTGCCGGCGTTTGACTTGCACTGCAGGAGCCGTCGTCCCCTTATGGACAGAGGTCGCACTGGGACACGTCGGTAACGGTAGAAATTCACGAGGAGTAAAGGGTAATGTTGCCCCAACATCGCTTAAACTAGAGACTGACTGTCAGTAGACTGTGAAGGCACTATGTCTGCTAATGTTAAAGGAAGAAGTTTTTTATAAGAGGACGTCAAAACAGTAGTACGGCGAGGAAAATCAGATCTGAGATGACCGCTTTAGATACAGAGAAAACAGGTTCCTTCTTGCCCTGTATACATAACATGGATCCGGTAACCACAGACAGTTAAATGGAAAGGAATATTATCTTTAACGCACATTTCCACAGTCCGGATAATATTATTTCACTGGAAGCAATGTCATGCTGACCAGCGTTCTCATCGGATATGGCGTATTACTCCAAACGGAAGCAACGCTGTTTTAAGAAATGATTAGTCTACTTCAGGAGACGTGTAATAGACTCTAACCAAAGTGCACTCGAGTGCCGCATTTTCAAGGAGGACTTGACTAACAGAACCATCTCGAAGTGTAAACAACACTTTAGAACCAACCCAAGAGAGATGCCATTCTACTTGAATGGGATCATAAAACTTCACAAAGAATGCGTACAAATCAGAATCAAAGTAACACGGATAACATTAGCCAACCAATCGTGAATTCCTAAAGAGCAGGGCGGAACACGACGCGTACTCTTGTCAAAACGCCATAGTATAAGTGTTTACCGATCCGGCACGTCTGGAACGAAGACTCCTGCCACCGACTGACTGCATTGTCCTCTTGATTCTGAGAATACTTGTGGACCATGCCCTGCTCGGTGCGACTGTCTGGCGCCGGATGGCCAGTGGTCTAGGAAGGTTGTTTTCGTAGCCTGTCAAACGGCAAGTTCGGTGCCCTCAGCTGAATAGCAGAAGCATGATTAGTCAACTTAAACTGAGGCTAGTTGACGTCATAATGCCCTGCTCGAAATTAGAGGGAACGGTCGCTACTGGCGCGAATGATGTTCTGAGACAGTGTGGGGGAATTTTGGAATCCGCACTGAATGCTAATTCACGGTTTTGCAGGAGAGAAGGGAGTTGAGCAATGTTGGCATCGCTCTTGCGTTGCGTGGGCAGTAGGGATTCAGGATCTGATCTTCATCGCAGTCGGACGGTCTTGCGACGTAGTCGCACTTTTTTCGGCAGAACTTAGAATTCTTAGACAGCCTTCGAGGCCAGGGGTTGAAACACAGTTGCTGCACACCAGAAGTCAGCCCACACATCATCACATAGCTGCCTACAAACGACCAGCTATAAATTTGAGGATTGGTAAAGTATTTTGCGGCTCCGGCATTGTAGCACCTATCAATTTTATACTGAAGTCTTCAACAGCATGCACGCTCGCTTTGCCATAAGTCCACCTTGCTAGCTTCTCCATCTGATCCCATGTGAGCTCTGACTACTAACCGCTATACTGCAATATAGTTGAGAGAGTAATATTTGATTCATTAGGACCTCCAGTCATTGTCGTCAAACTATTGCATCACAGAGAGTAGCAGCCCTTGTTCTCGAGCCAACTCTATCCTTTAACCTACTGTTTATATTGATAATCATGTGCCTTTATTTTCTGATGTATAATAAATCTCATTGTAATATATAAGCCACATATCTATTTACACTTCTTGGTTTCAAAAAACAATAGTGCTGATCGAAAAAAATGTTTATTTACATTGCAGTAATGTTAACAGCTGTTGCAGAGGTATAGTTTCTCTTACAATAATACTATTACTAGTGAAATTCCATCCAAACAGAAGACTCAATTTCTACTACGAATTGGGTGGCTTTCAACATCTTCTACATTTATCAGCTGAAAAATGTTAATAATACAGTGAAGCTGATGGCCCTAAGCTATTCATCGCTAACAGCTGCACTAAAATGAACTGGATGGAACACACTTAAAACTATTATGTCTTGCATAGCTAACGGTTGGTGAAACTTAAAAACTAATCTATTTACACATGCAGTCATACAGTCACACATGCACATAAAGTGCAAAAGCGGGAGATATGGTAAACTATATTTTTTCCTTCATTTACAACTTTTTAAATCTTTTGATATATATATATATATATATATATAAAAAGCAGTACGTGCTGGGAGTAAAGTTACGAAATTAATTTTAAAAAATTCCATTATATATTAGAAATTTTTTTTAATTAATTTTACAATTTTTTCCCAGTGCTTACTGCTTATATACTCGTGCCCAGACATTATGCAACTTATTCACCAAAAAAAGAATATATTAACACACAAGCATACATATTTACACAGATACACACACTCAAATGCACTCACAAGCATACACACACAAACACTCACGGATGCTGGCATGACATACATCACACATACAATATTTAAACTATGATAAAAGAGCCATATTGTTAGATACAACCTGTCATTCAGTCAGTCACTCACTCACTCTCTGACATTCACACCGTCGGAGTCCCCCAACCCCTCTCGCACTTAAAGTAAATAGTATGGGAACAGGGGAGTTTCGACCCCATCACCACAAATGGCTCTTTCATCGTCATGAGGTGACAATCCGACTTTAGTTGCAGCACAGTGCACGTCTCATTAACTCAGGTGAACGAATACTAGTGTGCTTCACCAAATGCGGAGGACATGGCAGAGCACTACGAATGCCGCCGTATAGGCACTGCAAGTAGTCTTCGACCGCGATGACATACGGTGCCTCTGATTTGCTCCATCTGTTGTACGATATGCATTTATTAAGGATCTTAGACCGACAAATTCCACAATCGGCAATCCATCTTCCTTATCTCTCATTAAGCCGATAACCTTCTTGTTCTGAGAAACAATACCGTAAGGATTATCGGCTGTGTATCCCGATGTGTTGAATTCATTACTGTGACCCCTAATTACTTAATAGGGATCACAGTTCTTAACCCAATAGATGAAGCTAACTGTATCCATATAACGTAGCTTTGGCTCCACGAAATGAACTCACGAACCCAAATAGACTGGTTTCGTAAACTCTAATGAAACCCTCGACATCTCCAGAGTAACAAAGCTCTCATTGAGAACAGTGATCGGCTTAAAATTTGGTCTGGCGATGCAGTTTCTTATGCCTCATCGTCCTCCCCCCCCCCACCCCCACCCCCCCACGCCAAACCTAAATTCGGTCCTAATCGAAATATTGAGTTCATTTCTTACATTCTGCAAGTTTTACAAATGGTTCAAATGGCTCTGAGCACTATAGGACTTAACATCTGAGGTCATCAGTCCCCTAGATCTCAGAACTACTTAAACCTAACTAACCTAAGGACATCACACACATCCATGCCCGAGGCAGGATTCAAACCTGCGACTGTAGCGGTCGCACGGTTTCAGACTGAAGCGCCTAGAACCGCTTGGCCAAACTGGCCGGCTGTATGAGGTCTGCTTTCACCACATACCCTACAGCAGAATCAGCCCCCAAACCCAATATTTTTCCAACTAATCCCTCTAATGCGTTTTCAGGCACCCATTTAAACCCACCAACCAGCAGTGGCTGCATCATGGCGTGCCCGTATAAATTATTCGCATCCAAATATAAAACTAAACATGAATCAAGGGATGCATTGAAACCCGCACAAATACGTGGATTATTTGCCTTAGGGTGCCTATGGACAAACTGCCAGAGTCCTCCACGGATCCCGCACTCAAAGAAAAGAAGCATATTGGAATTAGTCAAATGTTTGATGCTGTGCCTCGTTTTCTTGGGAATCGCGTCCCAGGACAACCCAGGTGCTGTGTAATACAAGGCGAGGTCCAGAGAGTACGTGGCCCTGCATACACTCCGGAATTTTTCAAAAACATAGGCAAGAAAGTGCACATCGGTGTCGACATATAGTCTTGCATATTCACCCAAATTTTGAATGATGAATTCCCAGCACACATTCACGGCATGGACATATTATGCACTAGTTATGGCATCGCCTGTGAGAGTACTGGTAAATGCAGATATGTCGGGTAGCCTGGGTTCGTTGAGTTTCGCCTTACATTGCAATACTCATCAAGGGAAACTCCTGTCCTTGTCACTAACTTAAACTTTTCCTCATCGGGGTATGCAGATTGGGTGATATGCACATCCTCCCTAGGTAGAGTTTCAACGAGTTTCTTGCGTGGCGCCTCTATAAAACGTAAGATGTCAAGGAAGCGGAGCTTAATTTTTACGTCATTCGTTTGGAGGTGTGAAATATAATTCTGAATACTCTCAGGCAAGACATCCGATTTTTCTCTCACCAGAAATTAACCAGTTGCTCAACTAGAAAGTGAGCGTCATACCCACTGAAATTATACAAGAAAGCGGGTAAGTGTCGTGGTAACTGATACTTCAAATTACATGCGTTGTGAGCTGCACCACTGAACCTCCCTGTAAGATGATAATGATTTCTACGGGAAGTTCCAGCTTTTCTACCTAATGGCAGCCCACGGATATGATGGTTAACTGTATCAATGTACAATTTTTTATCCTCCTCTGATTCACTCATGGGGTGTTGGTGCTGTAAAGCCTACCAACTTCTCATAAGAGTTTTTCAAGCTCAGTGAGCAACCAAACCTGCAGGATTATCGCCAACATAATATCCACAGCGGTTAAGACTTGAAACATATGAACATGCAATTTGGTACACTGCCACATACGGTACGTGTTTTTGCATGAAGGTGGTATGTGAGGTTAAAGGGTTCCCTTCAAGTGGATGATAGGAGCAAGGAGACTTTCAAAGTCTGTGTATACAACAAACGTACATCGTTTCTGGCGGTGAGCATTCTTGAATTTAGTGAACTTGCTTTCTTCTGTAGGCAAAACAATACGTACCGGTTCAAAAATGGCTCTGAGCGCTATGGGACTTAACATCTTAAGTCATCAGTCCCCTAGAACTTAGAACTACTTAAACCTAACTAACCTAAGGACATCACACACATCCATGCCCGAGGCAGGATTCGAACCTGCGACCGTAGCGGTCACGCAGTTCCAAACTGACGCGCTTAGAACCGCACGGCCACACCGGCCGGCGTAGTGCTGATTATCACCTTCAGTGGAAAGCAGCATGTTTACACGAAGATCACACTCACCTGCATATTTTGAAAAATGGAGTGGTCCAATATATGTTCTGCTCACATGGCTTGCTTTTCTGCTTCTTCTTCAGGCTATAAACGTGAACCGATAGTCAGGGATGTCGTGCCTCAAATTCCGGTATGTCCTGAAAGGTTATGGGGAACGCGATAACGTCTAAGTTATAACATCGACGAATGTGAAGACCTATTCCAAATCGAGATGTGTGCTCTGGATTTTGTTTCATTTTTCTTTCACAAACCAGGACTGACCATGCAAAATAATCGTTATTTTTTTCAATTTGAACTTTAAGGCAAGCCGGCTTCGTCTTAACATCCTCAGGAAGTTTGCTATAACTGGACTCTCTATTTAGCAGATTATAAACATGAATATGGATGTCGGGGTGTTGTATTTGACTGAGTGCCTTAGCTAACAGTATTACTTCCATTTCGGAAAACAGGGTCAGTATAGCACCCATAGTGGATTCACGAAACCACTCGGCGATTGATGTACTCCGAGATATTATGCCATTATCACTCTAGGTAGAGTGCAGGGTTTTCTCCTCAGCAGCACCCTTCTGTTTGGGTGGATGAGTCAACTCGCAAAAGAGTACTGCATTAGATTACATGCCATTATATCTCGTATCATCTAGGGCTTTGAGAGGCTCTGCCCCTCAAAGGCCGTAGCAATAACTGAATATTCTAGAGGGGTCATGACACCACTAATCTGATGTCCTTCACTGTCAGAAAGGGATAGAGCACTACCGCTAGGAACAGATTATCATTAATACCACAGCTAGGAGACGACTGCCGGTAGATGAGGTCAATGGAAAGGAGGCGTCTTCAGGAGAAGGGGTACCCACTGATGCATACATACCTTTCGTTGCCGGCGAAGGCGAGTAGCAAGAGCCTGAGAAGAAGGAGGTGGTGGTGGTGAGCTGCTGTGGGAACACCGAGGCTTTGGCGAGGGCGCTCGTTTATGCTCGTTCATATTGGAGCCTACACTATTGCCAGACTGTGGGATTGAAGATGTTGCTCTGAATGATCCACCCACAGACGCCAGAGGGTATGCGGTGATACGGGAGCCGGCACTGCAGCAGCCGTGCCGCCTGTCGCGTGGCAACGAGCGGCACTTTGCAAGACGATGCACGCTGCTCGGGTGGGTGTTTGATACCTGACCCCACAACCACCGCTCTAGGTGCACATGCCACAGCAAGCTGTTGTGGAGGTGTTGGTGGCACCTCTGTACCGTATCAATAACGGAAAGAAATTAAGCACAATGCTCAACATTTTTTAAATATGTGCTGTAGACAAACAACGGCAATTAAGTACATCAGCATTCCAGAATAATAATTACATGTTTTAACGATGACGCTCGCATTAACCTTTTACAATCTGTGTCCCAGGATGGAAGTTTTCAGATGGTCTTCCTGGTGGTTCTCCTACCCAGTCAAATACCTCCATCTCCTGTTGCCTAAGGGAGAGATTGCACTGTCTTTCAGCAGCCATCATCTCACTCTCCCACACATGCATCACACCTTCGCCGGAATTGTTGTTGTTGTTGTAGAGCCACCGATTCATCTCACGAAGGTCGTCTACAACAAGATATTGATTATAACAAAAGACGACAACAACAACAACAAATTTGTACTGAATTTGACTATAGCGAGATATTGATTATACATAACTACGAAAAAATTTAGTAAATAAATAGAAGGTTCATTCTACATGGAAGTGATGGCTCCTGATCATCAGTCTTGATACATACCCATACTAGAATTTCATTTTCCTCTTGATCCATAGCAACATCTACAACAATGAATAGTGTATGCCTCACACAACTGTAAACGATGAAAAAAGAGTCTAACAGCAATATATTGCAGCTGTACTTGCGTTCTGACTGCATTTCAGACTCCAGCAACAGAGCAGTTTTCATCAACTGAATAGATAAAGAGCTATATTCTGAACTAGTAAACTATCACACAGAATTTGGAGATGTACTTACAGGATGGTAGCACAAACTCTTCCGCTTGCTGGAGACTTTCAGCTTCCTGATTGCGTTCTAGTTCTATCAGCATTTCGAGAATGAATGCTATATTAGTAAGAAAAGAAAAATTTGATAACCACTGGTTACGAAAATGTATTACAGTCTCGAAAAATTCGAATACTTTGCTACAAAATTTTGTAAATGTCGCAATTTGTTCAATGTTCAAATGGCTCTGAGCACTATGGGACTCAACTGCTGAGGTCATTAGTCTGTCGCAATTTGGACTCATAATTCTTTTATAAACACTTACATGGGAATTGATTTAAGTTTGGCTGTTTCCCTCCACCATTACCACTGGCATCATTTCTGGCTGACTGTTTCATGTTGCAGGATTCATTCCGCCAAAACTAGCCACTGCCAAAGACTAATGATGATTGTTGTGGGCGATGGGCCTTATATACCTTCATGTTCCACCCTCTATCTTGCAGAGGACTGATACGGACTCAGAGCTCCATACCAGCAAGTTATAACTTGCCTTCTTTCTTCTTTAAGCAGACTTGGTGTAGGTGTTTCAGGAAAACATCGCATCTTGGGTGGGGGGGGGGGGGGGGGGAGAGGAAAAGAATTCTTAGACAAACATCCTTTGTTTTCTGTGGCTGGAATATTGGATGCAGCTGATAGCTTCAGAAAAACACTCTTTCTTCATTCTAAAGGTTCTAGGCGCTTCTGTCTGGAACCGCGCAACCGCTACAGCCGCAGGTTCGAATCCTGCCTCAGGTATGGATGTGTGTGATGTCGTTAGGTTAGTTAGGGTTACGTAGTTCTAAGTTCTAGGGGACTGATGACCTCAGATGTTAAGTCCCATAGCGCTCAGAGCCATTTGAACCAATTTTTTTTCATTCTGAAGGAAACAGATAGCTTGATGTATCTCATGTCAGCTGCACCCTTCGGAATACATGTTGTTGTTAGTCAGGGTACAGCTGTGGGGTGAGGACGATAACCTCACCTTCTTTGTTTTCTTCAAACAGGCTTCTTGCGGACGGTTGCCGTGGGAGACAAAAAATTCTCAAAAAAACGTAGAGGCCCTTTTCTGAAAACAGTAAGTGGACGGAAAATTGTACACATCTGCTGTCTTTAGAAAAACACCCTTTGTTCATTCTGAGACTGATTGACAGTCTGGCACGCCAAATGCAAGTTTCATCCCACGAAATATAGGCTTTCCTTAGGACAGAGCTGTGGGGAAAGACGCTAACCTTCGAAAACAAATCTATCATTTGCGATAGATGACCAACAAAGCGCGCCTTGGGAGTAGCATTGTACATTACAATCTTTTGCCGATTTCCAAGCCGGCCGCGGCGGTCTAGCGGTTCTAGGCGATCAGTCCGGAACCGCGCGACTGCTACGGTCGCAGGTTCGAATCCTGCCTCGGGCATGGATGTGTGTGATGCCCTTAGGTTAGTTAGGTTTAAGTAGTTCTCAGTCCTAGGGGACTGATGACCACAGATGTTAAGTCCCATAGTGCTCAGAGCCATTTGAACCGATTTCCAACTGCTGGCTGCTGCCCCCCTTGCCGTGGAAGTCAAGGGCTGTGGGACAGTTAGGGAGGCAGAAAAGTGGTCATCAGTAGACCGCTGAACTAATAGCTAAGCGGCGCATGTGTCGCGGCTGTGTCATCTAAGGCCTCCTCAATGTTATGAGCTCAGTTGGTGTGGTGTCTCTCATGCCAAATGGACTGCAGCTGGCGAGAAGGCGAGGGTAGACGTGTCCTGCAGTGCCCCCGAGGCGGTCACCGTGAATGCGGCCGGACCCCTAATATTAGGTGATAGCTGGTACGTGATGCTGGGCGGAGGGGTGGGGAGGCTGGCAGCGTTGAGGCAACTACGCCAGTGCTGCATGAGCCCAACAGACCACTGCAGAGCGTCTTAATGACATTGTGATCGTACTATATGAAGTGATGAAGTGATCGGAAATTAAATCAGAGAATCCCTGCCCTCCGAAATGCAAATTATGTCCTTCTCAGAGCATAAATCTGCGATTTCCCGTCATCTGAATTTTTTTCCCGATCTCTACCAAATATTTTGGTTTTAAATGAAAATTCGGAATTCCCACGAAAATTCGAAATTCCAGCCAATGGGTAGATGGAGCAGGGGGGGGGGAGGGGGAGGGGGAGGAAGGGTGGCGAGGGGGGGGAATGGGGGAGGGTGCTGGGGCCCACGTACAGACTGAGAGCGTGACTGGGGGTAGGAGAGGGAGTGGTCATGGTGGAAGGAATTCATAGATCAATTTAATTACTTTGCATATCAATTTGATATCAAAATTCCACTGATGCCTCCACTACCCTGCTACTCACGTCTACTCAGCTGTTACATAGACGATGCTTTTGTAAGCTGTTATTGGTGTAGTTGCTGATGTGTGGTCTTCTGTCTGAAGACTAGTTTAGAGCATCCCTCCAAGATAGTCTCCTGGTGAAGATCCCATCGTCTCTCCATAGCTATTGCCACCTACATACGTTTTCATTCTGTTGGTTATATTCAAGCCTTTGTCTCCCTCTACAATGTTTATCCCCAAACTTCCTTCCACTACCGTAGCAACGATACTTGATGAGTCAGTATGAGTACTATTAGCCTAATCCTCCATTAATTTGTTTTCCACAATCATATTCACTACCACTCATTGGTGCACCACATTTAAGAAACTTCTTTTCTCTTCTTGGCTGAAAAGTTTATAGCGCTTTCTTCAGAGGCGAGCAAGGTTACCCTTCATAGAACTATATGCGTAAAAGACATCCTAACACTTCAAATTCGAAATGAGCTTAACAAATTTAGCTTTCTTACAATCGCATTTTCAATAATGGACGATCTACAGTTGACAGCCTCCCTATTCAGACCATTGTCTGTTATTTTGCTGTATAAAAAGCAGACCAGATGAACTACAGTGATGTGCAAAACTTAAGGACGAAAGTAACTTTAGTATGGTGTGTCGCTGCCAAGGAACATAGCTCGGTGAAACTTGGCTTATACATAGGAAGAACCTCTACAGAATACCACAAAGGCAACCGAAAGATATAGGCAGTGAGACAAAAAGAAACGATACTTTTATTCAAAGACAATAAATACTCTGAAGTAACTACGATTGATGATGATCCCGTGAACATTACAAACTGTATGACTTGGTTCTTAATAGAATGTGTGATCACGAAGAATGGCTGTGCAACGTGTTCCCATGCAGGCTATTGGGCTGGTATCGAATTCTAGTGGTAGGCATTACTCCACCAGTTCTTTTGGAAACATGATCGTCGGTTGATAGGGACGTGCTCAGCTACGTGTCCCCATGCATCAACACGTGCTCGTTGGGATTTAAGTAGCAGGAACGGGCACATCTTTCCACTCGTCGAATATCCTCTCGTTACAAGAGCTTCTCGAACAGCGTTGTTCAAAACGGTCGAGAACTGTCATCGATAAAAGTCATGTTGGGGTCAAAGGCATCCCTGAAAGGTCACATGTGAGGAATGAAAGCAGTGTTCACTAGCGAATGTACCGCCTTCAGAGATCTTGTGGTAAGTATGCACATGCAACATTATGCCTCCCCATATCATAACACCTGCACCACAAAATCGATAAGATTCAACGATGTTCCTGGGTGCGTAATGTATCCTCATATGGATATGTACTGAAGGACATCTACATGCACCAACCACCATCCAGCAGTTGTCAACAACGTTGGTGAGGGAATGGAACTCCCTATATTAAGAACTGTTTATCCAGCACGGAAGCACATTGCAGGAAATGCGTTGGCGTCCGTGGTGATTACACACCATAAGAAGAAAGTTAATCCGCCGTCTGTAATATCCAGGGGACCACCATGAATCGTTGTGAGTTCAATGTAATTATAGCCTTTGAATGAAAGTGTCATTTCTTTTCGTCTGATTGGATACTTCTTTCACTTATTTTCTGCACTACACTGTAGCAGTTCTTTCAATGTATGGTCAAAGTTTCGTGGAGCCATGTTACTTGGCAGTGAAACATATTGCGAAGGTTACGTTCCTCCTTAAGTTATACACACCAATGTAATTTTGTGGTCTACTTTCATAAGCAGATCCTGCGAGTGTCACCTGATTTAATTCGACTACATCCTATCACCTTTGTTGTGACACAATGCAATCCGTTCAACTAATCTTAAACATCCTTTGCCGTCTCCGATAGCATTACAGTCTCATCAGCAAACCGTAATGTTTTTATTCTTCCCTCGGTATTTTAATTCTCTTTCCCAGCTTCTCCTTAGTTTTACTTCACTGTTTGCTCAACGGACAAACTGAATAATATTTGGCACCCCTGTCGTTCTTCCGTTTCCGTACTTGATTAAAAAATAGGAGAAGGAAATACCAACATATCTGATTCGAACATTTATGCTCACACTTTCTCATCTCCACGCCTAACCCTTGGGGTAGTCGGGTATTTCCACCTGGCAGTATACACATACAAATACTGAAGCATGTCCTCTACCAGGCGCTTGAATGTGATTTGCAGAGTATCCACCTAGGCGCAGATGTAGATGTAGATATACCAAATTTTGTTGAATCTGTTCACTTCGAGCCATGGAAGCTCTTGTGGTGTCTTACAGTCATAGTAATTTTTCCCATACTGAAACTGATACGTGTGCCAAGTTCTATGGAAATTCCTTCCGCCGTTACATGCATGTCCTTTACATGCGTTCTCAAGGGAAGGACAACCCGTAAAATTTATCTATAGACACAAATGTCTCAGGATTATTATATGTAGAAACTTACATATATATTTCCAAGGAACAGCGGCAGAATCAAATCTCCGAATACTAGATTTACCCAGCTTGTCATTAATACGTGAATGTGCTTTTTCGTCTGGGCGTAGTTCTTGTAAAAACTTTTTATTAGATTGCGTATCATTAGTAACCCTTTCCACATGCAGGTAGAAGAACAAGGTCCACAAGAAAAAGTAAAGTTTTTTATTAGTAACAAGTTAGGTAAATTTTGTTTACTTTGCATCCAAAGACCACAACCTCGAGGGGTGAAACGTCATCTTAATTGTTACCAATAACCCTATCGGCACCAAAAACTGTGTATTTGATACTGATATCGGACGCTATGACATATTTTTACATGTCACAGATTCTGACTCAAGTCCCCCTCGTATGGGTCGGATGGGTACAATTATATGTTTATACAAATTATAAAAATAGTGCGTCATTTATGTACAAAATTTGATCGTAATTGCTTGAGGCGATCCTGACTTATGCTCCTTCGTGACCACTTTTCCACTCGCATCCCAACCACTATGCAAAGTAGATGGTTCTTACCACAATGTGCTTCTTGGCAGATAATAATTGATTTGTGGACGATGTTTGGTTCAAATCGATCCATCTGTTTAGGAGGAGACGTGGAATGTAAGTAGGTGCGTACATACATACATACAATGATTTTTATAAATGCGCTACCTGACAAAAATAGTGAAGCCTCCAAAGGAGGAAGATAAAAGACATGAAACTAAACGAGTTAGAAGCTACGTGACGTTATCGCATTGATTCCAGAATCGATTTCCATTGACAAAGAACTTGGCGGTATCGGTATGAGTCTAGTTAACAGTATGAATTTGTGTCCTTTCTGGCCAGAGTACGTACAATGATTCGGCTGGGAAGGGTGTCATAAAGCCACTGTACCCTCTTCTGAGGCAAGATGCAAGATGGCCCGCAACTACTTCATCTGGTCTTGTACACTGGCACAGGGACGGACTCAATGTCAAAGCTGGTCTCACACATGCACAATCGGGGACAAATCTACGCATTTTTATGGGCACGAAGTACCTCAACATGACGCACGAATTTCATAGGGATACATGCAGTTTGTGGACCTGCATTATCCAGTTCAAAAATAGCACCAAGATACAGTTCTATGAGAGGAACACATGAGGACGTAGGACGTCCTTGACGTACCGTTGTCCCGCCAGAGTCACCTCAGCTATTATCAGCTGAGACCTGAATTCATACCCGGTGGACTCCATACCAAGAGGCCAGGAGTACCACTGCTGTGCCTCTCCAAGACTTTGGAAGGAGGGGACCTCTTCGCAGGTTGCCTCCATGCTCGTCGGTGGAAGAGCGGCGCTATTCATCAGCAGTCCATGTTTCCTGATGACGGCACCACTCTAAATGCAGTCGTTTGTGTTGTGGTCGTAGGATCAGCATACGCTTGAGATGGTGATTTTCTATTCCAACTGCTGCCATTAGCCAGCTACTGGTGAGGGATGACACAGAACATTGGGGGATTCCTCCATTTTGGTGGTCGGATGTGGTCGACTGAAAACTTCACTACGAGCATGCCTGTCCTTACTGTCTCACATAGTTTACCATATGGCCACAGTCACATTTGAATGCCCCACTTATCATATGACGTCCACATTTACGTAGACGACGGCAGCCTATAGCCCAATTGCATTCTCCACACCAACCCTGACGCTGCCAGCCCTACAGACTGCCACATTCTAGAGTTTGAGGTACTGTGGAAGGGGCTAAACACGTCACGACTTTACGTCTTTGTGGTCAGACGTGACAGACTGGAACCTTCAGGACAAGTATGGCTGCCCCCACGATCTCATGCAGTCCTCCATTGGGCCACTGTCACATACAAACGCCTCAGTAATCTCGATATTGTTGATTCGTCCATACGGCAAAATGGAGACGAACAAGAAAATTCTTTTCAAATTGCGTCAGATGATGACAACGCCGTCTCACACAAGTACGTGGAATGTAACTGGCCTCAGCAGTGATCACTCAACATCTGACGCTTTTCCCCCTCCTTATACACCCTGACACACCTCCTAATATCAGCACTTATACAAATATTCATGCAGTCTGGTGACCTTCTTACCAGTCACTAAGAATTGTAAATCTAATCATTTACTTACTCACCGATGGTGTTTGGGCGTAGGAAGTTACGTCTACTATGTCCTCGGCGTGCTTCACCAATTTAGTCAGATACTGGATATCGATTGGTAAACGTGAACTGGTAACGAGAGTCGTAAATGTGCGTAATCGTTCTGTTACGATGCAAACTGCCGACCTATTATATGACATCTGCATCTACCTAGACAATGGCTACCTACAGGCTACATGAACCCTCCATACCAAACCCGACGCTGCTAGCCCTAAACCCTGATTGGGACAAGTGATACATCGGTAACATCAACAGTACAGTGCTTCCGTTAGTTAAATATGGCGGTTAACTCGCTACAACTTTTCAGCTATTGTCGACACTGTTCGTGAGCCAGAGCGTCCTCCAGCAAAAATCAACTTCTGCCCACTCGCAGCTGTTTGTTGCTTCTAAAGCAACCGTTTTTACTTAATATAATGGCATATATCGTCTCTAGGGCGCCACTCGGTTGTTGAATGGATTTCTCTTCAGAATGAGTGTCTAATAGCTGGGTATCTACTTTGGATTGGTTCCTTTACTCTACCCGAGTCACCACCGTCTTGAATCACAACATATACCCTTAGTCCTAAAATTACTGAGGTTTTAATGCCTCAGGTGTTCTAGATAGTCACCCTCCCACTAGCGGAAAACACACTGAACGTTAATACATCCAGTGAAACTGTCAGAGAGCCCTTCTTTGGGAAGTTACTCAACTCTCGCGTCGCACTGCCTTGAATGTCTGTTATGTCATCAGAACGTTGATCCTTCATGTGAAATTCTGGATATTGTCGTTTTGTGGTAGGTTCATAATGGTGACACCAAATCTTGTCACACATAGTGATTTCTTCAGTGAAATAACTGCGTTTTGCATTTGAATTTATTCGCGGCAGGTGTCCAGGTGTTGTTTCATTTGGGAGTTAAGGTGTGCCGGGCAGACTTCTCACAAATTTTGCCGCACTGTACTAACGGGTACGTTCATGGTATGTCCCGCATTTCTGCTATTATTTCACGTAGTGTTTCTTGTCTTTTAGCACTGGCAACTCTATGCAAACGCTACCGGCGTTGGTCGTTACGAGGAAACTTTTGGCCACTGCGTTGTCCGTGGTGAAGGGACTGCCTCATATGTAGTATTTTCGACGTACCCTTATCACTGTGGATCTCTGAATATTATATTCCGTAATGGTTTCCGAAATGGAATATCCCTTGCGTGCAGCTCTAACTACCATTCCGCGTTCAAGGTGTGTTAATTCCCGTCGTGCGGTCGTAATCACGTCGGCTACCTTGTCTGTCCTTTTGTACCTTGTGTATCCGGTACTACCGTCATGTTTACATGTGCACGTCGCTACCCCAGAAAGTGAATCTAAAGAGAAACTTAATGAATATGGATGAAAATAGGAAGAATAGGGTACTTACTAAAGAAAGAATTTTGAGAATAAAACTTTTTAAACGTCTTTGTCACTAAGTGTTCAAATGTGTGTGAATTCCTAAGAGGCCGAACTGCTTAGTTCAGTGATCCCTAGACTTACACGATACTTAAACTAACTTATGCTAAGAACGACACACACACACACATACCCGAGAGAGGACTCGAACATCCGGCGGGAGGGGCCCCCCAATCAGTGACATGGTGCCTCTAACCGCGTGGCCACTCCGCGCGGCGTTCGTCACTAAAGAAAAATCTCTCCATGCATTGTAATCATGAACTTTGGACAGTAATACAATAACTATATCACTGAAAACAAATAACAAAGACTTGTTCAGTTAATTCCACTGGCAATGACCTCAGACTACGAAGTAATAATGGCCCCAAACAACCACGGCGACGTTGGGAAAGGCACATTCATGTTTCATGCCCGTATCAACAGACTGAGGGTAGACTCAACTAATAAATAATTTAATTCAAGGAAGCAGAAGGTACAGGAATGAATTTAAAAAAGAAGTAGGATAGAAAAAATGAGAAATAATCGAGAGTCAACAGTGATCTCACAAGATAATATGTTGAATGGGAATGAATGAAAATGTCAGTAAGGGTGATAACGTACAGAAAAGTCGGAAGTAACTAGGTCGTAGGAATGTTTGGTGCACTAGCTAACATTTTTCTTAATGGTAGTTGAGCAGATAAGATATAGACAGACTCTGTTTCCTCGTCTGCTCCGACTACTTAAGTACATTTTACTGTATGTAATACACGTAAACTGTAGATAAAGAAGTCCAGAGCATTCAGGTCTCCCTCCTCTCTATGCAAAATCTACGGAAGGAGGAACCATTCCGCTTGTTAATAGCCCAATGATGTAGCTGATCTCCACACGAAGTTGTTTTGAAGACCACAGCGCTTCACTGGGCATGTTCCTACTGGTGATGGCATGCCCTTGCTGTAGACGTTGCCCCACTTAGGAATGAAGGACAGCTGTCACGGAAGCTTATCTTGTCACTCATCCTGACATACCTTTGCATACTGTCACCTTGCTTTTGAGATGGCGTGCAATATGTAGGTAGGAAAAGTATGACACACATCGTCGAGGACAATATGCCGTTGGCAACGTCAGCTACTCGGTTCTGGTGTACATGGTTTGGAACACCGAGAAGAGTTTAAGTCCTTGTCCACTCGTCTACAGTTAAGGAAAACAATGCAGTGACGCATGAATTCCTGCTCTGACGAAAGAACCCGCCGGTGTGAAACATTTTTGACATACGAATTTCAAACGGTCACAGTACAACAGGGAGTATTTTACACTACTGGTCTTTAAAGCTACAACATTTTACAGAGTAGTCAATAACGAAATTGATAAGGAAATGTTACTTATTGTGCGTAGCCATATAGTGGGAAGTTGACATTAATAAAATTCTAGATGATGTGGGACAATACAGGCTGAAAAATGTACTTTAAAGAGCAGTTACTCCGGTTGCTCATCTGGCTATAATCCGGAAGTGTGTCCAGTCGAACCGGATTTGACTGACAAATAGAGGCATGTCATTCCATGCTGTCTCTACTGTATGCCAAAATTCATCAACAGAAGTGATTGGCGAGAAGTGGCGTTCCATTCCCCTGTCATTCCATGGCGAGTCTTTTTATGCGCATGCGACATCTGAAAGGCTCGCAGGCCATGGCAACACTCAAACATCCTCCACCCCGTGGTAGGTCAGAACAGCAAGAAAATCATGCGATCATGCGTTATCTCATTGACAAATTACGTCACTGAGACCTCCAATACAAGGCCCTGCCACCGACCATAATACGTCAGAAATGTGGCGGCTACACCGAAATTACCGACTATACCAACGAGAAGCGATGGTGTTGAGTAACGAATGGCGCTTATTACTATCATGCCACGAGCTAGACTTATTTGACGATGACGAATACGATCTGGCAACTTTTATTTTCCTAGAGCCTCCAACAGAGGTACTTCCATATTGATGCAACGTACACAAACTAGGCTCGTCTGGAAGGACGACGTGGTGTCACTCTTGTACCCAGTGCTATCACTGAGCACATCACTGTCGGCCCTCCTCTTTCTACTGATACGTCTAGCGAAGCCGCGACAATGGCCGCCGTGCTGACGGTCTGTAGAGCTTCAAACAGACGTAATCATCCTGACCATACAGATATTTGACTTCAGTCAGCAAGTTGACGGGGTTGACATATGCTAAGTGAGATGGTTGTACGATCCTGCACATCACAGAGAAAGAAATGTCCCTCCTCTTCGTCGAATGTGACCTATGTGACCCAGCATTTCCTTGAGCACGTTCCTCCTTATCCTGAGATTAGCAGTTTTGCAGTCGTCGGGTATCGAGCGACACAAGCAGAAACATCACGGAACGACAAACCACAGTATGCTATTGGACATTTCTCCTTCTTCCAAACCACCTTAATCTCGAATTATAAACCCGGTGTCTACTCTTTCCTAATATACGGAAGGTATATGACATTAATGAAATCTGCTTGGACCTGTTGAACTGAAATACTAATCATTTGCACATCCAAGTAGGTAACAAATTTCATGCCGATTTGACGTTTGATGCACGCCTACGGGGCGTAACCGTTTTCAAGCCCAGCGGCGTAGATTCAATTCAGATTAACCTCTGATCTGCCCTTGCAGACGTAGTGACGAATTTTATTAAGTTTTTCGATCTCTAATTTTGCTATTTCATGCAGGCAGAATGTTTTGTATGCCGTTAACCAATAACATACTGAAGTTGCTACTTTAGCTTTAACTGTAGTGGTAATTCTAACCTGTCTGCTGACTGGAGAAACGAGGCCAAGTACAAGATTTCCGGTGGAACGTGATAAGACTATCTGAGCCATTGAACCTGTTCCGTCATCAAAAGCCTTGTGGAATTTTTAAAGTCACCAAATACCCACTGCACAAGTTATTGTTCTACACACACTAATGATTCGTTATGTTTCCCGAAACATACACTCCTGGAAATGGAAAAAAGAACACATTGACACCGGTGTGTCAGACCCACCATACTTGCTCCGGACACTGCGAGAGGGCTGTACAAGCAATGATCACACGCACGGCACAGCGGACACACCAGGAACCACGGTGTTGGCCGTCGAATGGCGCTAGCTGCGCAGCATTTGTGCACCGCCGCCGTCAGTGTCAGCCAGTTTGCCGTGGCATACGGAGCTCCATCGCAGTCTTTAACACTGGTAGCATGCCGCGACAGCGTGGACGTGAACCGTATGTGCAGTTGACGGACTTTGAGCGAGGGTGTATAGTGGGCATGCGGGAGGCCGGGTGGACGTACCGCCGAATTGCTCAACACGTGGGGCGTGAGGTCTCCACAGTACATCGATGTTGTCGCCAGTGGTCGGCGGAAGGTGCACGTGCCCGTCGACCTGGGACCGGACCGCAGCGACGCACAGATGCACGCCAAGACCGTAGGATCCTACGCAGTGCCGTAGGGGACCGCACCGCCACTTCCCAGCAAATTAGGGACACTGTTGCTCCTGGGGTATCGGCGAGGACCATTCACAACCGTCTCCATGAAGCTGGGCTACGGTCCCGCACACCGTTAGGCCGTCTTCCGCTCACGCCCCAACATCGTGCAGCCCGCCTCCAGTGGTGTCGCGACAGGCGTGAATGGAGGGACGAATGGAGACGTGTCGTCTTCAGCGATGAGAGTCGCTTCTGCCTTGGTGCCAATGATGGTCGTATGCGTGTTTGGCGCCGTGCAGGTGAGCGCCACATTCAGGACTGCATACGACCGAGGCACACAGGGCCAACACCCGGCATCATGGTGTGGGGAGCGATCTCCTACACTGGCCGTACACCACTGGTGATCGTCGAGGGGACACTGAATAGTGCACGGTACATCCAAACCGTCATCGAACCCATCGTTCTTCCATTCCTAGACCGGCAAGGGAACTTGCTGTTCCAACAGGACAATGCACGTCCGCATGTATCCCGTGCCACCCAACGTGCTCTAGAAGGTGTAAGTCAACTACCCTGGCCAGCAAGATCTCCGGATCTGTCCCCCATTGAGCATGTTTGGGGCTGGATGAAGCGTCGTCTCACGCTGTTTGCACGTCCAGCACGAACGCTGGTCCAACTGAGGCGCCAGGTGGAAATGGCATGGCAAGCCGTTGCACAGGACTACATCCAGCATCTCTACGATCGTCTCCATGGGAGAATAGCAGCCTGCATTGCTGCGAAAGGTGGATATACACTGTACTAGTGCCGACATTGTGCATGCTCTGTTGCCTGTGTCTATGTGCCTGTGGTTCTGTCAGTGTGATCATGTGATGTATCTGACCCCAGGAATGTGTCAATAAAGTTTCCCCTTCCTGGGACAATGAATTCACGGTGTTCTTATTTCAATTTCCAGGAGTGTATTTCGTTATTGAGCCTGTCACTCTTACTCAGCAACAACAATTAATCAGCATGACAAACTGAATCAGTCACAACTTGATCTATAATATTAATGAAAGTTCCATGTACGATTCCAGATTACACTATGAGCGATCCATCAATAACAAGTGGTAGCTCCATATGCTGTGAGAAAATCATGGCACAAAAAAATAATCGTTGACTTACCTCAGTAATAGCATACTAATTAATGCTGTATTTGGGATAAATGTATACCTCATATCTGTACCGTTATCGTACAATATGCGAATAGTTGTCTTTGAAGAGCGCTTTCTACCTCACAGGAAACATGGTTAAATGCTAAGTAAAGTCCCTAAATTCAAGATACTTCTGTTTAAAATTGGGTACTTACTTTTGATTCCTGCCTTTATTTAATTCTTTCACGAGTAGAGGTGTCCAGTATGTGATTGAAGTCGAATTATCAAACTTAATAAATCCCTAGAGCTCCACACACAGTTTTCCTAGGACATCAACGAATCCATATATTTTCTCTCAACAGTTGTGATAAGAAAGAGGTCGCGAAATCGTGAACTTGGGTTTTCCTCATTGTACACACTTCTATCAAGTTTTAAACCTATATCGACTTTCAGCCGATCGTGACTATGAGTCAACTAAACATTTTTATGACTGTTATTCTTGAGTGACGAAAGCTAAAACGTATTCTAAAAACAAATAAATTTAATTTTCTACCTTAATTTGTCAGTTTTCCTTGGAGAAGGTTTATTTCAACTTGTGTCTGTATTAGAATGGTAGCATACTGAAATTCCAGGGTGTAGTGATGACAGTGATTCAAATGACGATTTTCCATGTAAGAAATTTGAACTGACTTACGAACCTGGAGACTCTAAGGAACCACATTTAATCAAGTAATTTTAAATTAATGGTTTGGTCAGTACTTAGGCTTGTCTAAGCAGTAATTTCAACTTCTTGGTTCAAGATTACAAGCATGGAAAACATGAAACTACTATCTTTAGGAAAAGAAATGTTGATTTACAGAATCCTATAAGCAAGTAAGTACATTCTGTGTCTGTCTTGTAATAACAGTTTAAAGAATGAGCTTGAAGCAAACCATAGCCTGCAAGAATGTTGACTCATCATTGAGTAATAAACAGCTGTTACAGGTTAAATTGGTACTCAGAAACCATACAGCCGAGTTGCTCATTCAGTTCCAACAGAAGAGACGTGTGATAAAATGGCGACAGTTCTAAGGAGAATAAAGTATGATAAAATTAAGTGGCAAATGTGTTAGGATTTGAAGGTTATAAGTGGTAACACAGAGCATTTTTATTTAATACTTATGGGACAATAGAACTACAGGGTACCATTTCGTTGAAAAAGACTGGTTCGTAAGAGTATCTTATCAGGCCTGTGAAAAATATTTATCTTATGCCCTCTTAGTTTATCTGAAGCCCGTCCAACTTCCTACACTTTTTTGTTTGCTTACAATATTTGTAACACTATATGTGTGTGTGTTGTGTAGTGTAGTGTAGTGTAATGTTTGTGCTGTGTGATGATGATGATGATGATGATGATAATGGTGATGAGAGCAGGGAGACGGTAAAACTCGGTTCTGGCTCATACCCAACTCCTCTCGAATAGCACTAAGGAGACCGCCAAGCTTAACGTCCCTATCCGTCGGACGGATCATCATCAACAGTGTCACAGCACTCACCTCATGAGACACTGCAGAGACGTTGTATGTTTAAACCACGACTTTGGCGCAAAGTCTGGTGATCAGGAACTTTACGCCACCAGCAGGATTCGAAACATAACACCGGGTTAGGCGCCACCGCTCATCCCAAGAACGTACTTCTTCCTACACTTTATGTCGAACTTTAAAGTCTTTCTGAAAGTGCTGTTCAAGTACTTAGGTTTGTTAATGGTCCCTTTTCTGCCGCGCGGGGGTAGCCGTGCCGTCTGAGACATTTTGCCACGGTTCGTGCGGCTCCCCCCGTCGGAGATTCGAGTCCTCTCTCGGGCATGTGTGTGTGTGTACGTGTGTGTGTGTTGTCCTTAGCGTAGGTTAGTTTAAGTTAGTTTACTTAGTGTGTAAGCCTAGGGACCGATGACCTCAGCAGTTTGGTCCCATAGTCCTTACCACAAATTTCCAAATCATTTTCCCTTTCCTAGAAAGTAATTAAGTAGTTTTCAAGTATTTGACAGGATTCTTTCCTAAGCAGATTTCAGGAAATTTTAACAATGAATTTGCAGTGGATCTGATATCAGACTCAGAATTTTAGAATTAGCTAAATAAAAAGTAGCACGTCACATGTAAGGCATTAGTGATGGCAGTGACAGTCTTTCTTGGCAGAATCAAGAAGATATATTACAAATGTCTTGGTTCAACCCTCCTGAGGACAAATAACGCCATGGGATGCCGAATGTCCTTAAAACTACATCGCCTCCATTCACACCTAGATCAGTTCCCAGCAAATCCATCAACAGTTTTATTTCTAGAGATGACGAACTCCAGGAAAGTTTGCCATACAAAGTTTTTGAGAGGAAATATGTAAAAACTAGTTCAGATGTTAATTTGTTTCTTCTCTAAACTAGCAGTAATGCCAAGCGATATGTTAGTGAAAATAGCTATTTGAGAAGCTTGATAATATGTTCATTTCATTTCACATTATTATCGACGGAAACATCGAAAAATGTTCATTGCTATTCAGTGACTACTGCTGGTGTCATTCTGTTTATTGGACAAAACTGAATGGAATTTACTTTTTCTGAAATTATGAGATAGTCCATCTGCAGAGAGCCATGTAACAGTATTTAGAAAAATTGTAACAATCTCTAAAAATCCTGCCTCTACCTATCAAGGTTAACTACAAAGCGTGTGTTATCACCAAAGCAACAAATGCTAAACAGAAGTCCATTTACGTATTCATAAACTGCAGAATACCCTAAATTGAGCACTATGGGATTATGTTTGTTGTTTATCTCCCATAAATAACTTATTTTCTTTCTACCTCATTACTAATTTTACTCATCAGACCCTTTCGTATTCATTTGTTGTGTGTGGTTCAAACTGACACAGTGCTACCAGTCCGTTGACAACACTTCAGACAAAATTGCTAGCAAAACGCAGCGTAGCTTTATGATGATTTTGATGAGGCGTGCTGGGCAGCGGGGTGGCGCGTGACGCGACTGCAAATGGCAGAGCGCCGGCCGCATGCGTGTTCTCGCGTTTTCGCTCCCTGCGAATTAATCCTTAACTGGTACGCTAACCTTAAGGCTCACTCTATCCAATTTTATATGGAAATTTCGGTAGCCCGGTTTTCTTTTTATACAACGCCCTCTCTTTGAGAGACTTTGCGAGAAGGTGCCCACGACGAGAGCGGTAAACTTTAGTCTAAATGAGACTCGTTGTCGGGAATTACAAAACTACAGTATGGGCGCCAAGCGGGACGAAATCTAGCAAGAGTCCGTCCTCTACAGATAATGTGATAACGGGGACACACTGCCCAGCAGAAATGACCTTTTGAAGTTCAACAAGCATTCTTCTTTGTTAGGATGTGCGAAAGTTTATTTAAATGATATGCGTAAATTCAGCAAAGTAGTTGCTGAGAACCTTTGAGAACCAAGCTTTTAAAGCTGCGTTCTTATTGTGACATACATACACAGATGACCCAAAACGCTATAGCCTCTACGCATGACGAGACTGAACGACACTTGAAGCGTCGTGAAAATGTGACGATGTAGGGAAAGTATATGAGAGGAACAAAAAATGGTTCAAATGGCTCTGAGCACTATGGGACTTAACAGCTATGGTCATCAGTCCCCTAGAACTTAGAACTACTTAAACCTAACTAACCTAAGGACATCACACAACACCCAGCCATCACGAGGCAGAGAAAATCCCTGACCCCGCCGGGAATCGAACCCGGGAACCCGGGCGTGGTATGAGAGGAACAGCTACTTACGGAAATTCCTTCTAGCTATAATATCGGCCGCAAATGGGAAAGTCGATTGACGTAAGTGACATTGACAAAGGGCAGATTGTTATGGCCTTGCGCCCTGAAAACGGTGAAGCTGTTGGGCTGCCCCTTAACTTCTATGGAGAAAGATTGAAGGACCTTGAAACCATGAGTGGGAGACAAGATTTTGGAGGTAAACGTACAATCGAAAGAGGTGGATGTCGGAGCTGTGCCTTCACTGTATAAGTAGTCAAGGCTACGTTGAGTTGCAGATACGACGACAGAATACAATGCTAGCGTAGCTACAACTGTTTTGCAACACACCGTTCAGCGTATATTATTGAACGTGGGGCTGTTCACTAGAAAACCAGTCCGTCTTGCCAAGTTAGTCGCTGGTCGTTTATCAGGTGAGACTTACTTGTTCGGCATGTGCGCGTGTTAAATATTACAATTTTATTCCTGCTAAATCTGTCGATGTGGTGTTAACGATTTCCTGACTTGTTGGATTAGTATCAGTTGATATGGAAATTCTTTTCCTGAAGCTCCTGTAAAAAAAAAAAAAAAAAAAAAAAATCATTCTCCCAGCAATGCTGGCCTCTGGTGATGTGGAGGTGAGTTGTTCTCAGGCATCTGTGGAGAAAATTATTTCCGTATCAGACCGGGCCAGCGTGTTGTTGGCCAGAGATGTTGCTGGTTGCCCAGTTCCAGGAAGAGCCGATTGTCGGACTGACTCGACTTTCCGTAAAACACGTTAACAGTCTGCAGGATTCTGTCCCGCAGCAGCGGGATACCCGTTTCGAGGTGCAGCCGACGAGTTTAATACCAACTCGGGAGGCACAGAGCTAGTTACAGTTCTCGACTCTGCAGCATCTGCAGCGCTGCAATATATGAATTCAGTGGTCCTTCCCCAGCAGCGATCTCCAGCACCGGTCTGACCAGTGTTAAGCAGAGCGTAATGCCGTGGTGTGGAGGCAGCGACGACCGGGCCCTAAGTAGAGGATACAAGTCGCGTATACGCTGCACTGCACTGTTTCTGACGTCACGTATGTGCAAGGCCTATGTGAACCTCCTATCGAGAACCATCTCGAGGTATTTCGCAATGTCGTCCTCTCGATGGACCTCCTATTTTATGTTTCCATATTGATCCAAACACATCGTCAGTTACGACAGTAGTTGACACAGGGTTTTTGTGATTTATAATGGGTTAATGAAAACATGTTGCCTGCTCGGAGGAATCACGATTATTCTTAAAGCAGGTAGTTGGTCGTGTCTGGATACGTCGTCGTACAGGCGTACTGCTGCTCAAAACATTCACCGGCGAAGACTGGTGGTGGCAGTCTTGTGCAATAGCGGACCTTGACTCATTCTCCCGTGGGACCTGTGGTAGTAATCCAAGGCTCTGTGCTTGTTGTGGGCTACGTGGAAAATATTACAGACCACCTGCATCCATTCGTGACTGAGGTCTTCACGGATGGTGACGGCCTGTTCCAGCAAGATAATTCTCAGCGCTACAACTCAAAATCGTGCTACAGTGGTTTGAGAAATACGATAGCGAACTCACGATGATGGATTTGGCAACCAAATTCGTCCGTTATGTCCCTCATGGAACTCATCTGGGACTCTATGGAGAAACAGCTCCTCGCCCACAAACCACTGATTCATCATGTATGAAAATGGCGTGACCTGACGTAGACGTCTGGTGTCTTTTGGGAAACTACTAAGGAATAGCCAAGTCCATGCTACACAGAGTCATGGCTATATGTAAATACCTGTACTCACCAGCTGTTTGAGAAGCAGCATGACCATGGATGGTGTAGGAAGGAATTAAATGGACTGAGAATTACACGGTGATGTGGAAATAAAAGTGCTGTAAATGAAGTGTACGTAAGCGAAATGAATATATTTAGCAGTAAACTAACCTTCACAAATTCGTTCTTACGTGTATTATATGCTGGTCCATATGTTTCTCGAACAATAGGTGAAATGGTATACTTTGGGGTGGGAATACTATAGTGCATACTCGAATAGCTTCCACCTGTTGCTAGTCTTATCGTGAATATTAGACGATCTTTAGTAGAAATCGCATTTCCAAAATAAGATTCATTTTTGCTAATATGATCACGAAAATCGACATACGTGGATAGACTGTCATAAAGAACTATTTACAGCCACCCGCTGAATTCGAAGTGGCTGTACTGTGGACGATTTCAAATTAAAATGTTCGTTCATCCCTTCTCAAATAATTTTCATAGCTCTTTATGTCCTTGCACTGCAGCTCTCGAAGCAAATTCTAGTGAAGACATTGGGTTTCTCTTCTCAGTATCAATGGTTCGACCCAAAGTCGTTTCGGTTTCTCTTTCTTTTTAAGCAGTTTGATAGCTGCCAATATAATATAAAATGCTGCTGCACAAGCAATTGACTGTTCAGCATCATTCCTGAACAACCATGAAGAGAAATTTGACAATAGTGTAATAGTTTCAGAGGAGCACTTTAGTCAAAGAGGTTTGACAAAATCTTTGACAAATACCTACGATCAAAGAACTTCGACAGTGCAAAACTGACTTAAAGCAGACATTCGAATCAGAAACGTTCCTGCGAGAAACAAATATACAGATATTATGGATCCACACAAAAAATATAATACGGAATAGGCTTTACATTATTTATTGTTGTCGAGTAACTTTTGCCCAAACCATATCCTACTGCCATATTACCGAATATGGAAATCTGAGGTTCTACGTTTTAATTGTGATAACATAGTTGCAGATATACACCATTAAGTTTTCGCTAGTAGAAGCGACTTTTCATTTCTTTTAAATTTAGGAAGTCAAGTTGTAAGTACAGCACAGCAAATACTGTGCACAGTCTGCTAACACATGATGAAAGATATATACCGACGTCAGTCACATCAGAGAACTGAAATAATCCAATGGCGATTAGTGAAAATTTGTGCTGGACCAGGACTGGAATCTGGATTTCCCACAGGGGCCATTGCCTTAACTCCATCATCTATGTCCGAAAGAACAGACACCATATATCCAGTTGTAATATCCAAGCACTGACAGCATTTCATCATATCTTCGTGTTGTGGGTGCAACCCTAAGTTCAGCACTTCCAGGAATCACGTGAGATGCTGTGAGCAATGAGGAAAATGGATATAGGGTGATATGGAAGTAGTGAATAACGAGCTGGGACTTGGGCTAGAAGTGAGGTATGTTTGGATAACCGAAGCACTGGATCGAGACCTCACTTTCTTTTTCATCGTTCTTTCAACAATAGTCATATTTAATTTTATCCATATTTAGCAGTTTTCGTTCATATTGCATTTGAAGGATAACATGATGAAAAGACACATGATTTTGCATGAAGTATTATTGAATTGCCAATGTTATTTTGTTGTTTACTATTTTTCATTATCACAACAAATATTATGCGACTTTCATTTCTATAGGCAAGTTAAAAACTTTGTCAGGCACCACACATATAACTGTAGCTACTAACATGTACCTGAAGGACTTTCTAATGGTTTCACGCCTGCTTTAAATCTGCAGACAAGCAACAGAGTACTGAGAACACAATAGGGTTTTGCAAAAAAAGAAGGATACTTAGAACCTTTTCCATTTCTACTCTTCAAGTGATAGATAAGTACCCTATTTCTCTGTATTATTTATTTATTTTTATTTATTTCTTTATTGTTCCGTGGGACCAAATTAAGGAGAGGTCTTCATGGTTATGGAACGAGTCAATACATGAAATTATAACACGATGGTAGAAAGATATAAAATGAAATATAAGAAACGTATTCAGGCGACAATTCCTAAGTTTAAATAAAGAAAATCAACGATGTAACACTGGAATTTGCTTAATTTTTCCACGAGCTCCTTGACAGAATAGAAGGAGTGAGCCATGAGGAAAGTCTTCAGTTTAGACTTAAAAGTGTTTGGACTACTGCTAAGATTTTTGAGTTCTTGTGGTAGCTTATTGAAAATGGGTGCAGCAGAATAGTGCACTTCTTTCTGCACAAGAGTCAAGGAAGTGCATTCCACATCCAGATTTGATTTCTGCCTAGTATTAACTGAGTGAAAGCTGCTGACTCTTTGGAACATGCTAATATTGCTAACAACAAACGACATTAAAGAAAATATATACTGCGAGGACAATGTCAGAATTCCCAGACTGTTGAATAGGTGTCGACAATGGGTTCTCGAACTTACACTACATATAACTCGAGCAGCCCGTTTTTGAGCCAAAACTACCCTTTTTGAATCAGAAGAATTACCCCAAAAAATAACACCATATGACATAAGCGTATGAAAATATGCGAAGTAGACTACTTTTAGTGTTGAACTGTCACTTATTTCAGATACTGTTCTAATGGCAAATAAAGCAGCATTTAGTTTCTGAACAAGAGCCTGAACATGGGCTTTCCACAATAGCTTACTATCTATCCGAACGCCTAGGAACGTGAACTGTTCCGTCTCGCTTATAATATGCCCATTCTGTCTGATCAAAATATCGGTTCTTGTTGAATTGTGAGTTAGAAACTGTAAAAACTGTGTCTTACTGTGATTTAGCATCAAATTATTTTCCACAAGCCACGAACTTATTTTATGAACTACATTATTTGATAATGTTTCAATATTATACACAAGATCCTTCACTACAAAGCTGGTGTCATCAGCAAACAGAAATATTTTATATCACATCTAATACTAGAATGCATATCATTTATATAAATGAGAAACAGCAGTGGCCCCAGCACCGACCCTTGGTGAACGCCCCACTTAACAGTGCCCCATTGGGATTGAGCATCACTACCACTCTCAATACTGCGAAGAATTACCCTCTGCTTTCTGTTCTTAAAGTGAGAGGCGAACCAATTGTAAGCTACTCCCCTTACTCCGTAGTAGTCCACTTTCTGCAGTAATATTTTGTGGTCAACACATTCAAAAGCCTCCGTTAAATCAAAGAAAACACCTAGCGTTCGCAACCTTTTATTTAATCCGTCCAAAACCTCACAGAGAAAAGAGCATATAGAATTTTCAGTTGTTAAACCATTTCAAAAACCAAAGTGTACATTTGGCAGCAAATTATGTGAATTTAAATGCTCCAATAACCTTGTATACACAACCTTCTCGTTAACTTTAGCAAACACCGATGGTATAGAAATAGGTCTATAATTGTCAAAATTATCCCTGTCTCCTTTTTTATAAAGTGGTTTCACTACCGAGTACTTTAATCGGTCAGGAAACCGACTACTCCTAAAGGAAAATGGCTAAGAACTGGGCTAACATACATAGAACAGTACTTCAGTATTCTGCTAGATACCCCGTCATATCCATGAGAGTTCTTGGTCTTTAGTGATTTAATTATTAACTCAATCTCCCTCTTGCCTGTATCATGGTGGAGCATTTCAGGTAACAGTCTCGGAACACTTTTTCTACAAGCGCTATATGATTCCCTGTTGGGACTAGGTTTCTATTTAGTTCACCTGCTACATTCAGAAAGTGATTATTAAATACTGTACATATATGCGACTTATCAGTAACACGGACATTCCCACTACCCAATGATTGTATATCCTCGACCTGTCTCTGCAGACCAGCCACTTCCTTTACGACTGACCATATGGTTTTAATTTTATCCTGAGACTTAGCTATTCTATCTGTATACCACATACTTTTTGCCTTCCTAATAACATTTTTAAGCACCTTACAATGCTGTTTGTAATGGGCTGCTGCATTTAGATTTTGACTGTTTCTTACGTTTTGATATAATTGCTACTTTGTTCTACAGGATATTCTTATCCCTCTAGTCAGCCACCCAGGCTGCCTGTTTGTGCTACTACGCTGTTCTGAACATTCTAATGGAAAGCAACTTTCAAAGAGCACGAGAAAAGTCTTGAGGAAAGCATTATATTTATCGTCTACTGCATCAGCACTATAAACATCTTGCCACTCTTGTTCCTTGATAAGGTTTACAAAGGTCTCTGCAGCAACTGGATCAGCTTTCCTACGAAGTTGATAACTATATTTAACATGTGTTGCAGCACAAAAATCTTTTAGAGTCAAAACTTGTGCATCACGATCTGAAAGGCCATTCACCTTTTTGCTAACAGAATGCCCTTCTGGTAATGAGGAATGAACAAAAATGTTGTCTATGGTTGTTATACTGTTCCCTTATACTCTCGTTGGAAAGAATACGGTTTGCATAAGATTATATGAATTAAGGTCTACCAGCATCCTTTTCCTTGCACAATCACTTATACAATTAATATTGAAGTCACTACATATAACTAACTTTTGGTATTTCCTATAAAGTGAACGAAGAACCTCCTCTAGCTTTAGCAAAAATGTTGTGAAATTGGAGTCTGGGGATCTATAAATAAGAACAGTTAGAAGTTTCACTCCGCTAAATTTAACCACACCTGCACAACATTCAAACACCTTTTCAGTGCAGTACTTTGAAACATCAATTGACTCAAATGAGATACCGTTTTTCACATTTATGGTTACTCCCCCACACCGCAAAGAGCTCCTAGAAAAACTGTCAGCCGACCTGTATCCTGGTAAAGGAAGCCTCTGAATTATCTCCTCATTTAAGAAGTGTTCAGATATACCAATAATTTCAGAGTTAACATCTATAAGCAGTTCACTAACTTTATCTTTAACATCTTGTATATTTTGATGAAATTACTAATTCCCTCATTACTCGGATACATAAGCTTTGCCGAAAGTGGTATCTTTGTTAGAGAGACATCCGTCAAGCAGGAATACCTATCCGCTGACTTCAATTTAAAAAAGGTACAGCTCTAACACCCACTAGTACAGGAATTTTCCCATGAGTGATCCCACCACCCCCACCTATGCTGTCACGTATAAGCTTTGCCAACCTCCCCTTTCCATACCTGTTGAGGTGCAGTCCATATCTAGTGAAACCCGTCCTGCTGATAAACTCCACAGACACCACTGAAATGTGACCCATGCCTTCTGTCATCAGCGCACCCCCAAGTCTCCTGTTATTACGCTTGACGGCTGTATTAAGATGAGGCCGATCTTGACGCTGAAACAGTTCCACGAAATGCACATTCCTGTTGCCAGTCTGAGTGGCTATCTTTTCCAGGTCACCATCTATGTCATACTCCCCATCCCCATCAATACTATTACCAGCCCCATCCACAATCACTAACTAATCCTCTTTAGTAAAATCCTTACATAACCCCTCTATGTTAACAGTCACCTGAGCCAATCCTGCATTAGGCTTCACAATGCTGGTGACCTGGTACTCACTCCCCAACACTTCCTACACCTCATCCACGAGAACTACCTAACAGCAGAACCTTCTTCTTTCTCTTAGATTTTGCAACTGTCCTAGCCACCGTAACTGCTGAGGTCTGCTGCATACTTCCTACATCTACAGCTACTAGAGATTCCTCTCCACTAGATTCTGACAGTTGGTCATATCTATTGAAAACACCAATAGTAGAGCTATCTGAAAATCCCCTTCTCCTAGCAGATCTCTTGCCAACAGCCAGCTCCCATTCCCCAACCCCCTTCTCCCTTCTCATACTATCTAGCTCCACCTGTGCGCTTTTCAACTGCACCTGAAGAGCACAGATCTTACGCTCCTGCTCGTCTATCAACTTACTCTTGCTACGTAACCTGCAGTTCCAGGAGAGGATCTCACCAGAATGCCCACTGGCTTCACCACTGCATTCGCCGCAATGAAAATACTTCGAACAAGTCTCACACCGCAATCCACTACTAACGAACCTATGGCAAAGCCCACACTTCTCACTCATGGTAAAATTTTACAGTTATTGAAACAAGAAAGCTACTTTATCTACGTTCCGCTACTACAATAAGATGTTAAAAAGCTGACTACAATAATCACAAACTTACTCTACAAGGGAAGTAACTACTATTATTAACAGTATTAATCAACAGAAAATGAGAATATAACAAAATACACTCCTGGAAATTGAAATAAGAACACCGTGAATTCATTGTCCCAGGAAGGGGAAACTTTATTGACACATTCCTGGGGTCAGATACGTCACATGATCACACTGACAGACCCACAGGCACATAGACACAGGCAACAGAGCATGCACAATGTCGGCACTAGTACAGTGTATATCCACCTTTCGCAGCAATGCAGGCTGCTATTCTCCCATGGAGACGATCGTGGAGATGCTGGATGTAGTCCTGTGGAACGGCTTGCCATGCCATTTCCACCTGGCGCCTCAGTTAGACCAGCGTTCGTGCTGGACGTGCAGACCGCGTGAGACGACGCTTCATCCAGTCCCAAACATGCTCAATGGGGGACAGATCCGGAGATCTTGCTGGCCAGGGTAGTTGACTTACACCTTCTAGATCACGTTGGGTGGCACGGGATACATGCGGACGTGCATTGTCCTGTTGGAACAGCAAGTTCCCTTGCCGGTCTGGGAATGGTAGAACGATGGGTTCGATGACGGTTTGGACGCACCGTGCACTATTCAGTGTCCCCTCGACGATCACCAGTGGTGTACGGCCAGTGTAGGAGATCGCTCCCCACACCATGATGCCGGGTGTTGGCCCTGTGTGCCTCGGTCGTATGCAGTCCTCATTGTGGCGCTCACCTGCACGGCACCAAACACGCATACGACCATCATTGGCACCAAGGCAGAAGCGACTCTCATCGCTGAAGACGACACGTCTCCATTCGTCCCTCCATTCACGCCTGTCGCGACACCACTGGAGGCGGGCTGCGCGATGTTGGGGCGTGAGCGGAAGACGGCCTATCGGTGTGCGGGACCGTAGCCCAGCTTCATGGAGACGGTTGCGAATGGTCCTCGCCGATACCCCAGGAGCAACAGTGTCCCTAATTTGCTGGGAAGTGGCGGTGCGGTCCCCTACGGCACTGCGTAGGATCCTACGGTCTTGGCGTGCATCCGTGCGTCGCTGCGGTCCGGTCCCAGGTCGACGGGCACGTGCACCTTCCGCCGACCACTGGCGACAACATCGATGTACTGTGGAGACCTCACGCTCCACGTGTTGAGCAATTCGGCGGTACGTCCACCCGGCCTCCCGCATGCCCACTATACGCCCTCGCTCAAAGTCCGTCAACTGCACATACGGTTCACGTCCACGTTGTCGCGGCATGCTACCAGTGTTAAAGACTGCGATGGAGCTCCGTATGCCACGGCAAACTGGCTGACACTGACGGCGGCGGTGCACAAATGCTGCGCAGCTAGCGCCATTCGACGGCCAACACCGCGGTTCCTGGTGTGTCCGCTGTGCCGTGCGTGTGATCATTTCTTGTACAGCCCTCTCGCAGTGTCCGGAGCAAGTATGGTGGGTCTAGACACACCGGTGTCAATGTGTTCTTTTTTCCATTTCCAGGAGTGTACTAACACAGAAAGAAAATCAAACGTCTAATGACATAGTAACGAAACATAAAACAGTTCCCAAAAATTTCTTCTGAAATTATTTCACCAGAAAACACCAAGAACACCGGTTGAAGACTACTAAAGTTCCTAAATAAACCACTATACACAAACAATTAATTAGTACTTAGCTTTCTATGCGCCGCTACAGCTGCAACTGGTCAGTGCGGAATGTACACACCGGTAAGAGGTTAAGTTGCTCGATACGAAACACTCACATATATCAGGTCACAACACAAGAAAGGCGGAGGTGAATTAAGAAACCACTAATAAGTCACTTATATAGTAAATATTATCGTAACAACCGTTAAACTATGTATCTGAAACCTAAAAATACACTCCTGGAAATGGAAAAAAGAACACATTGACACCGGTGTGTCAGACCCACCATACTTGCTCCGGACACTGCGAGAGGGCTGTACAAGCAATGATCACACGCACGGCACAGCGGACACACCAGGAACCACGGTGTTGGCCGTCGAATGGCGCTAGCTGCGCAGCATTTGTGCACCGCCGCCGTCAGTGTCAGCCAGTTTGCCGTGGCATACGGAGCTCCATCGCAGTCTTTAACACTGGTAGCACGCCGCGACAGCGTGGACGTGAACCGTATGTGCAGTTGACAGACTTTGAGCGAGGGCGTATAGTGCGCATGCGGGAGGCCGGGTGGACGTACCGCCGAATTGCTCAACACGTGGGGCGTGAGGTCTCCACAGTACATCGATGTTGTCGCCAGTGGTCGGCGGAAGGTGCACGTGCCCGTCGACCTGGGACCGGACCGCAGCGACGCACGGATGCACGCCAAGACCGTAGGATCCTACGCAGTGCCGTAGGGGACCGCACCGCCACTTCCCAGCAAATTAGGGACACTGTTGCTCCTGGGGTATCGGCGAGGACCATTCGCAACCGTCTCCATGAAGCTGGGCTACAGTCCCGCACACCGTTAGGCCGTCTTCCGCTCACGCCCCAACATCGTGCAGCCCGCCTCCAGTGGTGTCGCGACAGGCGTGAATGGAGGGACGAATGGGGACGTGTCGTCTTCAGCGATGAGAGTCGCTTCTGCCTTGGTGCCAATGATGGTCGTATGCGTGTTTGGCGCCGTGCAGGTGAGCGCCACAATGAGGACTGCATACGACCGAGGCACACAGTGCCAACACCCGGCATCATGGTGTGGGGAGCGATCTCCTACACTGGCCGTACACCACTGGTGATCGTCGAGGGGACACTGAATAGTGCACAGTACATCCAAACCGTCATCGAACCCATCGTTCTACCATTCCTAGACCGGCAAGGGAACTTGCTGTTCCAACAGGACAATGCACGTTCGCATGTATCCCGTGCCACCCAACGTGCTCTAGAAGGTGTACGTCAACTACCCTGGCCAGTAAGATCTCCGGATCTGTCCCCCATTGAGCATGTTTGGGACTGGATGAAGCGTCGTCTCACGCGGTCTGCACGTCCAGCACGAACGCTGGTCCAACTGAGGCGCCAGGTGGAAATGGCATGGCAAGCCGTTCCACAGGACTACATCCAGCATCTCTACGATCGTCTCCATGGGAGAATAGCAGCCTGCATTGCTGCGAAAGGTGGATATACACTGTACTAGTGCCGACATTGTGCATGCTCTGTTGCCTGTGTCTATGTGCCTGTGGTTCTGTCAGTGTGAACATGTGATGTATCTGACCCCAGGAATGTGTCAATAAAGTTTCCCCTTCCTGGGACAATGAATTCACGGTGTTCTTATTTCAATTTCCAGGAGTGTATATGAAAACTTAGAGAGTGATCTCACATGCAGTCACGCGCTTATCTACTGGTATATTTGTTTTTGAATAATCATTGAGTTGTTCCAGTGCGTTTGAAAAACAAAAAAATATTTTCAGTGATATTTCGGTTTTTTGTTTTTAGCAATGGTTCTGAGAATAGTACAATGAAGCAGTGCTGTACAACAGTATATGCCCATAACAATGACCACTGCTGTTTCAGAATACCACATGACAGCTATCCACTGAGATACGAAGTAGGCTGCACCATATACTCGTTGTTTACACAACAATATCTGTACTCAACTGTAAGGTGTCAAACAACAATGTTGTAGTTGTGGTCTTCAGTCCTGAGACTGGTTTGATGCAGGTCTCCATGCAACTCTATCCTGTGCAAGCTTCTACATCTACATCTACATCTACATCTATACTCCGCGAGCCACCTTACGGTGTGTGGCGGAGGGTACTTATTGTACCACTATCTGATCCCCCCTTCCCTGTTCCATTCACGAATTGTGCGTGGGAAGAACGACTGCTTGTAAGTCTCCGTATTTGCTCTAATTTCTCGGACCTTTTCGTTGTGATCATTACGCGAGATATATGTGGGCGGTGGTAATATGTTGCCCATCTCTTCCCGGAATGTGCTCTCTCGTAATTTCGATAATAAACCTCTCCGTATTGCGTAACGCCTTTCTTGAAGTGTCCGCCACTGGAGCTTGTTCAGCATCTCCGTAACGCTCTCGCGCTGACTAAATGTCCCCATGACGAATCGCGCTGCTTTTCGCTGGATCATGTCTATCTCTTCTATTAATCCAACCTGGTAAGGGTCCCATACTGATGAGCAATACTCAAGAATCGGAAGAACAAGCGTCTTGCAAGCTACTTCTTTCGTCGATGAGTCACATTTTCTTAGAATTCTTCCTATGAATCTCAACCTGGCGCCTGCTTTTCCCACTATTTGTTTTATGTGATCATTCCACTTCAGATCGCTCCGGATAGTAACTCCTAAGTATTTTACGGTCGTTACGGCTTCCAGTGATTTACCACCTATGGCATAATCGTACTGGAATGGATTTCTGCCCCTATGTATGCGCATTATATTACATTTATCTACGTTTAGGGAAAGCTGCCAGCTGTCGCACCATGCATTAATCGTCTGCAGGTCCTCCTGGAGCACGTACGAGTCTTCTGATGTTTCTACTGTCTTGTAGACAACCGTGTCATGTGCAAATAGCCTCACGGAGCTACCGATGTTGTCAACTATCTCATTTATGTATATTGTAAACAATAAAGGTCCTGTCACGCTTCCCTGCGGTACTCCCGAAATTACCTCTACATCTGCAGATTTTGAACCGTTAAGAATGACATGTTGTGTTCTTTCTTCTAGGAAATCCTGAATCCAATCACAAACCTGGTCCGATATTCCGTAAGCTCGTATTTTTTTCACTTAACGTAAGTGCGGAACCGTATCAAATGCCTTCCTGAAGTCCAGGAATACGGCATAAATCTGCTCGCCAGTGTCTACGGCACTGTGAATTTCTTGGGCAAATAGGGCGAGCTGAGTTTCACATGATCTCTGTTTGCGGAATCCATGTTGGTTATGATGAAGGAGATTTGTATTATCTAAGAACGTCATAATACGAGAACACAAAACATGTTCCATTATTCTACAACAGATTGACGTAAGCGAAATAGGCCTATAATTATTCGCATCTGATTTATGACCCTTCTTGAAAATGGGAACGACCTGCGCTTTCTTCCAGTCGCTAGGTACTTTACGTTCTTCCAGCGATCTACGATAAATTGCTGATAGAAAGGGGGCAAGTTCTTTAGCATAATCACTGTAGAATCTTAAGGGTATCTCGTCTGGTCCGGATGCTTTTCCGCTACTAAGTGATAGCAGTTGTTTTTCAATTCCGATATCGTTTATTTCAATATTTTCCATTTTGGCGTCTGTGCGATGGGTGAAGTCAGGGACCGTGTTACGATTTTCCGCAGTGAAACAGTTTCGGAACACTGAATTCAGTATTTCTGCCTTTCTTCGGTCGTCCTCTGTTTCGGTGCCATCGTGGTCAACGAGTGACTGAATAGGGGATCACCCAGTACCTACTGCAGCCTACATCCTGCTGAATCTGCTTAATGTATTCATCTCTTGGTCTCCCTCTACGATTTTTACCCTCCACGCTGCCCTCCAATACTAAATTGGTGATCCCTCGATGTCTCAGAGCATGTCCTACCAACCGGTCCCTTCTTCTCGTCAAGTTGTACCACAAACTATTCTTCTCCCCAATTCTATTCAATACCTCCACATTAGTTATGTGATCTACCCATCTAATCTTCAGCATTCTTCTGTAGCACCACATTTCGAAAGCTTCTATTCTCTTCCTGTCCAAACTAGATTTCGTCCATGTTTCACTTCCATACATGGCTACACTCCATAGAAATATTTTCAGAAACGACTTCCTGACATTTAAATCTGTACTCGATGTCAAAAAATTTTTCTTCTTCAGAAACGCTTTCCTTGCCGTTGACAGTCTACATTTTATATCCTCTCTACCTCGACCATCATCAGTTATTTTGCTCCCCAACTAGCAAAACTCATTTACTACCTTAAGTGTCTCATTTTCTAATCTAATTCCCTCAGCATCACCCGACTTAATTCGACTACATTCCGTTATCCTCGTTTTGCTTTTGTTGATGTTCATCTTAAACTCTCCTTTCAAGTCACTGTCCATTCCGTTCAACTGCTCTTCAAGGTCCTTTGCTCTCTCTGACAAAATTACAGTGTCATCGGCGAACCTCAAAGTTTTTATTTCTTCTCCATGGATTTTAATACCTACTCGGAATTTTTCTTTTGTTTCCTTTACTGGTTGCTCAATATACAGATTGAATAACGTCGGGGATAGGCTACAACCCTGTCTCACTCCCTTCCCGACCACTGCTTCCCTTTCATACCCCTCCACTCTTATAACCGCCACCTGGTTTCTGTATTTTACCCCTGTCACCTTCAGAATTTGAAAGAGAGTATTCCAATCAACATTGTCAAAAGCTTTCTCTAAGTCTACAAATGGTAGAAAAGTAAGTTTGCCTTTCCTTAATCTTTCTTCTAAGATACGTCGTAGGGTCTGTATTGCCTCACGTGTTCCAACTGATCTTCCCCGAGGTCGGCTTCTATCAGTTTTTCCATTCGTCTGTAAAGAATTCGCGTTAGTATTTTGCATTTGTGACTTATTAAACTGATAGTTCGGTAATTTTCACATCTGTCAACACCTGCTTTCTTTGGGATTGGAATTAACACACCTTAAACTGAATTCCTGAAACAGTTCCATGTAAATCTATATGTAACACGACATAGTTATGTGAAAGTGCACGAATTTTATTGATATGCAGATCTAATAAATAAGCCAGCATTTCGTGAATTTAAACCACTAATACTCGTACTAGTAATCGCATGGAAGTAATGTTCCTGACCGGAGCTCCAAGACGCAGTTCTGAGGCAAGAAGAATTTTACCACGGTACGGCCATCCCACGTAGCTCAAACTTCACAGCAGGACACCTAGCAGACACAATGAGACACTGGAGCCACTGCGTAGGCCGCCGGCAAAAGCAGCCCTGGTCCATGCTTTTAACGATGACCCTTTGGAAAGCCTTTCTACAGGAACACAGTGGGAGATGGCAGATAAAACGTATGGAGAAACCCAACTCTGTAGCCACCTGTGATAAAACTTGCATGAAACGAAACGCTGTTTATCTCAGCATTACGTGGCAGATGTTAAAACTCTCCCCCACGAAAGAAACTATGCCTCCAATACGCAACAAAAAACTGTAGTGGGTGGAGTTACAACAAGTACGAACGCTATGATTGGCTAGAACGGAAAAGTGTGTGGAACAGCTTTGATATAGGCAAATAGCAGACAGAGTAAATCACCTCTTTTCTTGCAGAAAATCATAGAGTGTTTGAGTGAAGCGACTCACGCGGCGCTGAGACGATTGCGAGAGCCATTATGTGTACACTTTTTCACAGGTTCGTCTTAACCCGTAATGAGGTAAACTGTAAACTCTACTAGTACAGAGAATCGCACTGAGCACTGACAGTTAACGCTTGCGAATGATTTGAGGGCAACAATGCATACAATATTCCAGCCAAATAACGTGAACCATGCCAGTTAACTTAGTATTATGGCATCAGACGCCAAATGCGGCGTATTGAGACCAAGTATAGTGGATGGGTGCCAGGACGTACCGTATTAAAACTTGGCGATAACTTTCCAAATGATTTATTCGCTCCCCTTAAAGAGCTTTGTTCACCTCGGTCCGTGTCACAGGCCCCGCATTGGTGAGGAAGTACCCCCAGCGGCCTGTGCAATGCAATGCTGTGTCGTGCCGGCCTTGATTGTCAGCTGTAGAGTTCCGATTACATCAGGATGGCTGCGCCAGCAGTTGACTCAGTGGCCACTGTCCCCATTGACTCCGCACAGCTCCGCCGGGAGCCGTAGGCCTGCCCCGCTGCTGCTTCTTCCTCAGCTGTCGTAGCTGGGAATGAGGCGGGAACGACCGCACCCGCTATCCGGCGTCCGAACCTGCGGCCCTCGCCTTGTAGGTCTCCAGCGTGTGTCGGGAGATGAGACGACTGCCCACATAGCGACCCGAAGAGTGGCCCGCCCTGGCTGGCTGCGGACCCCGCGTCGGCCTCAGAGGGTCGAACTAACGACCCACCTTGGACTGGGATGCTGTCGCCCCATCTGTTGCTGCGTGTCGCCGGTAGTCTGACATGCCCCGCCAGGAGAGCTGTCACAATTCAAAGAATCTACACCTATTTATACTCGGCTGCGTGCCTCTACTTCGCTAACGCATCGCTCCAAGTCACGCACGCCCCACACCACAGTTGCGCCTGTGGACCCTTCTGCCTATAGCTTGCGACATGCGAACCCCTGTGTTTATTCTTTTCAGCGGTTCGATGGCCCCACTGGTCTCCATTCCACTTTCCAACCGCTGGTCAGCATAACTTACTGCAATCCAGCCCGCGGCTGGCTGAAATTTGTGAGTTCAGAAATATAGCACCAAATCTAACTTACCTATCTTAAACTGTGGTGCCACTACATTATTCCCCTCTTCGGAAAGTCCGGTCCCCAGGTGGTCCTTTATCTAATTCTTACTCTTGTTAGGATTGGCACTTATGACATTCTTACTTACTACTAAAAAACTTAAATGTGCTAGTGCCCCTTGAAACAATGGCATGAAACAAAACGTAAAAATTCCACATTGGACAACCACTACTCGATCAACCCCTTAGCTACTCGTCTAACGCCCTCGCTATCCAATCCACTGGGACTTGGACTACCCTGGATCCCTCTGGGAATGGGATCTCTGCCTGATCAGAAAGAAAACAACACATAACAAAGTTAAGCCTGCGATGACACTTGGCACAGAGTTGCTCATAATGATAGTTATTTGCCGTTGTCTTTCCCTATACTGTGCGACATGTTGAACAAGCTGTTCAGCTGATATACTCCCCTCTTGCTCTATAACGAACTAGTTTACGGATCTCAACAGAACTGGCTCCAGAGTTTGATTTAACAAGGTCAGATTCCACTCTAAAGTGGTTTCTGGCCAGTACAGCTGTGGCTGCGCAATATTCAATTGTGTGAATCTTGAAATTGACGCTGGCAGATGGAAGGTTGGTCCTAGTATGTTACACTTAGTTCCGTTGATAAAAATTACGCTCCCCTCGAGCTCTATACATTTCGCTTCTGTTAACACTCCTTGCTCAAAAAAAAACTTGCTACTACTACCAAATTCTCGAAGGTGGAGAAGATCCAGTGCATTCCGACCTGTTGCAGCATCGATTTGGGTTCCACGATGTCCCTTGAACAGTTTATTCCTTTTCCCCTTAGTTAATAATAACTGCACCATGCACGTATTCCATGTTTGTAGCTTCACAGATTTTCCTCCAACATTCACTATTTTTTATCCAAACTCAACAATGATTGTGTGACTACTTTCATACTGAAATTTAGATAATATGAACTTTTACAATAAACACGACTAAAAATTTAAACCATAAATCGTACGACTCTGACATCGTTCAACACATATTTATTACGGCTTTGCCGCAAAATTTACTCTGACACATTTATTTCTCCCGAACTGCGTTTGATTTCTCCTCCAACATCACTCCACATACGTCAGACGCTACACTTCCCTTTTCAGTGACCTGAGGACAGGGATCACCATCATCCTTCCTCCCTCTTCAAAAAGACTGCTGCCCCTAGCAGGCTCACAATGCCTGATGTATCTACACAAACTCAATGATACATGACACGAAAACAAAAAACCAAAAAAAAGTACAAATGCTCCACTACTTTCTAGATCGCAAAGCATACGGTACTTCATGCTGTACTCTATCTTAATGGTTTTCTCTGCGCTTGCCATCTCTCTTCACTCTCTCTTTCTTCCTCTTTCCTTCCTGTGACACGCCTGGAATCACATCCTGGCAACCCTTAAATGGCCGTAATCTCCCAACGTGTACTATTGTCGTTCTAGTTGCCAGCTGAAGCTTAACATTAACGGGTGATGTGGTTTCAACAACTTGGCATGGCCCTTGATACCTCGTGAGGAACTTCTTAGTTTTCCCTATTTGCGGATAGGGGCTGGACAGCATTACCCATTGCCCCACCCCATATTGCGGTACACCTCCTTTCCGCTTTACTGCGTCTTCCTGCCTTTCCAAGGCCATTGCATTCGCCTTTTGTACTCGTTTCCAAACATACCGAATCGTACTCGCGAATTGACGTACAGATTCACCAGTCCTTCCTTTCTGTAGCTTCACTAAATCAAACAGTGATGACATTTTTCGCCCGTACACTACCTCACATGGAGAGAAACCAGTATTTGTATGGGCTTTTGCATTGTACGCGCATACAATATGCTTCAAATACTCGACCCACTGATGATGATGAGAATCCACATAAAAACTCAGCATCTTTTCTATTGTTTTGTGTACCCATTCTTCTCCCATAGCCCGCATCTCGTGGTCGTGCGGTAGCGTACTCGCTTCCCACGCCCGGGTTCCCGGGTTCGATTCCCGGCGGGGTCAGGGATTTTCTCTGCCTCGTGATGGCTGGGTGTTGTGTGCTGTCCTTAGGTTAGTTAGGTTTAAGTAGTTTTAAGTTCTAGGGGACTGATGACCATAGATGTTAAGTCCCATAGTGCTCAGAGCCATTTGAACCATCTTCTCCCATATAAATAACATTTAAAATATGTGATTCCATAGATTACGCTAAGCATCTCCCTCTCTGTTGTTGAGTAATTCCTCTCTGCTGCATTCAACTGCCTTGGCGCATCGGCTACAGGATGTCCTTTCCCATCAATTTCTTGAATAAGAACACACCCTAATGCTTGATTCGATGCGTCGCATGCTAGTATAAGCTCCTTTTCAAAATCTGGAAACACAAGAACCGGACTTGATGTTAACACTTCTTTCAGTTTGTTAAACGCTTTCTGACACTCTTCTGTCCACTCAAATTTCACACCCTTCTGTAACAATCGCGTCAAGGGCTGTGCTAAATCTGCAAAACCCTTCACGGACTTGCGATAGAAATTGCAAAGTCTGACGAATGACTGCACTTCCTTAACTGTTTTCGGTTCCCGAAAATCCCTTACAGCCTGTACCAACCTCCGATCTATTCGCACTCTGTCCTTACTGATAATATGACCAAAATATTTTACTTCTTCTAACGTGAAATGACACTTCTCCAGGCTCAACGTCAAACGAGCTGCTCTTAACCTTATAAAGACTTCCCTTAACCGCTATCTATGTTGCTCCATTCTACTTGAAAACACTATAATGTCATCCAAATAAACAAGACCCTGCCGTGGTTTCAAACCCCTGAAGACACAGTCTAGCAACCTCTGAAACGTTGCCGGAGTGTTTTTCAAACCGAATGGCATTCTAATGTACTGGTAATGGCCTCCAGGTGTAGAGAAAGCAGTTTTTGAACGATCCTCTGGAGCAACCTCAAACTGATGATAACCACTTGTCAAATCCATCGTAGAAAAGTAATGGCACTGTCCTAAGTGATCCAAAGTCTCCGATACGTTTGGAATGGGGTATGAGTCCATTACTGTCTTCTTATGGAGATATCCGTAGTCACAACAGAACCTGTATTTCTTAGTTCCATCAGCAGATTTTTTAGGCACAACGACAATGCCTCCTTCCCAGCAACTATTACTATGCTCTACAATACCATCCGCAAGCTGCTGATCAATGAAATCGTCCACAATCCGCTGCAAATACCTCAGTATTCTGTATGGTTTACGGTAAACTGGTGCTTCATTCCCTGTTGGTATACTATGTTGAACTAATGGAGTTGCTGGTAACGGCCCTTGTAGAAAAAATAAATCCTTAAACTCCCACAGTAATTGTGCTTTTCTGTGTTATCGTGTGAAATATTGTGACAATAATAGTGTGTGAAAAACGTAACACTAGGCTCCAAAGTAAACAGAGAAATAATAGTGACGACGAGCGTAGCTTATCGGCACCACTGTGTAATGAATTAACAGACATTCGAAGCAGTAATTAGGTAATCGTGCATAGGGAAATGGAGTGCGCGGCAAGTAATGGCGTAGACAGTGAAACAATGAGTAAACAGGGAAGCATTATTGATCGATCGGTCGGCAACAGCTCGCCTCAGGAATCCGAAATGACAGGACACAATCTTGCAGATACTGCAAATTCAGGTTTTGGGTCCTCACCGTTTTCTCAAATAAGTCAAGACACATTTTCTGCTTGTCAAAATGTGAATGTTGTCGGTGCAAATTCACTGCCGAAAAGCACTGAGGAACGTGTTTCAGACCCCAGTGCATTGTTATTACAGTTAATGCAACAAATGGGGCAAAGGCTACAAAAGTTAGACACAACGCTTGAACAAAATCAGAAACAAATGGGACAAAATCTTCAAAAGTTAGACACAATGGAACAAAATCTTCAAAAGTTAGACACAATGGAACAAAATCTTCGGAAGTTAGACACCACTCTTGAACAAACACGTGAAGATTTAACTACTGAGTTACATAACATTGAATCGAAATGTCAAAAGTCTGTAATGACGTAAAAACACAAATTTGTGAGCATTTACAACCTATTTTTTCGCGTCATGAAAATGCATTACAGAATCACGAAGCAGCCATAAAAGAACTGCAAACTATTGTTCATGAAAATCACGACACTTTGCAAGCTAAAATTGACTCAGTTGCATCTACCGATTCGGTTACACAACTTGCAAAAACTCAGGAAAACTTAAAGGACACAGTAGATACTCCGAAAATTGGTTCAGAAAGACACACGGAGGAAATTAGTTCATTATCAGAGAAAGTAGTTGAACTTTCGGATCAGCTAAATAATTTATCTACGAAGGTAGATGATAATCTGAATGACACAAAACCGGTAGTCTTCAATGACACAGAAGAGTGCGAACACATTAGGAAATTCAAACAAAATCAGAATCAAATTAATACGCAACACCAAAGAGAAATCCGGGAAGTACAAGATCAGCTGACACAGGTAATACAAGAATTACGTATTTCAGAGGACACTCGCGCTCCAATACGGGAAGAGGGACATAGAAATACGGAACAGCCACAAAATAATAACACAGCGCATTTCGGAAATTATGAAAGAAATTGGCAAGGTGCAACGAATTTTGAAATGGAACTGCCGAAACGACGTAACAATGACCGATATGTGACTAGCCGACATGATGATTTTGACTATAAGCTGTTCATTACTACACGTAAATTTAAAGCATTTAAGATTTCTGGCAACGACATTCATCCACAAGCATGGCTCCATCAATTCTCTTATTGTTTTCCTCCCAACTGGTCATTAAAGCACAGATTAGAATTTATGTGTGGCTATTTAGAGAATGAACCTGCTGTAAGAATGCAATCGGTCATTCACGACTGCCACAGTGAAGGAGAATTTTATCATGCCTCCCTCTCAGCATATTGATCTCAAGCTACACAAGACCGAGTAAAACATAGCATCATAATGATGAAACATTTCGAACAATCTGAATTTTCCAGTCTTGTGAAATATTTTGATGACATGTTGCACAAGAATCAGTACTTGTCAAACCCATACAGCCCCTCAGAACTCATCCGCATTTGCTTAATCAAACTATCTCAACATTTACGACATATTATTTTGGCAGGACGTTGCAAAGATGACATTGAAGCTTTTCAGGGACTGTTACAAGATATGGAAATTGACACTGACAATCGCGGAATGCGGAAACAGGAACACTACAATTACAGGTCACATCCGTCACAATTCCGTGACAACAGAAACAATAACTGGACACGACAAGTCTATTCTTACAACGCAAATTGTGACCAAAACAGACACCACCCATATGACAACCACTGGCAGAGTAGTAATAATTACAGGGAAAGATCACCTCTCCGCGGTAGTGACTATCACAGAGACAACCATAGAAACAGACAATATGGGAACAAAAACAATTATTATCAAGGGAGACAGAATAACTTCAGACGCAACAGATCAGTGCGCAGTTATGATTCAGGGAGAAATTCTCCACCACGTGACAGACGAGAAAGAAACTATGGAATCTACCGACATGACGACAGACGATATGATCGTAACGAGAGACCTGAATTGCATCAGAACTGGCGAGATTCAAACAGAGCAGGGCACTCTCGACAAGGTGAATTTGTAGAAGTTAGGTCACCTAATCCCAATAACGACGCGCGCCAACAAAGGAACAGACAATGACTCGCACCACAGGCAGCCGCGTGCGCCGGCTGGCTCAGAGAAAAATAACATAGACGCTAACCTTGAGAAAAGTTTTAGCATTCGTCACCGACGTATACCGCATGATAATTCCGTTCAAGTTGAACCTCTGCGTACTAGGAAGAGTAAAGGATTGCACCACATTTCACATGTAAAACCGTTTATTGAAAGATAATCTGCTTTATAACTTAGTCTTTGCCATAAAATTTTTCACTTCACGTTACTAGTATGCTTTGTTAGACTTAGAAACTGTTAATACGCAACAATGTTTTGAAGTTAACCATCCAGTCTAGAACCTAGGGAACATTTTTAAACAGAAATTACGAATGCATTGTTATAGTGAACAGACAACACAGTGTTGTTATTTGTACATTATTGCTTGTTAGTTGCACGATTACGTAACGACTATAAGGCTTACATACTTAGAAAATTTACCAGTACTGCTAATGAGATTTTAATGCAACATTTTGGTTTACTTGAAAATACATTCTGGATTTAAAGTACTTTCTGTGAGATACCAGATGACACAGTGGTTAGTTTATGTGACAGCTACACGATTTTATCACGACACTACTAATGAGTGACAATTTACAATGTTGCTTTTGCGTTTTTTCTGTTTTATATCTGCACAGTTTTTCTCAATTCTTCTGGAAAGGGAAACACGTTTTAGTAGTAACTTTTGTGGTATAGCTACAATGAGACAGCCTTTTCCGTAGCACAACAATACGTTACAGCACAGTACTTTCTTCATCACGGCAATAAGCGTAATAAGTAAGATATCTATACGCAAAGCATTTGACTTTTGTTTATCATGAGGTAGATACATGGACTTCTGCAGAACTTAGCTTTCGGTTGACAATAACTACGACACTTCCACAGAGATTATCTTACAACAAGACGCACATTTAGCGCTACAGTACACGTATTTGAGTGATTAATTTTGTATTTAAATCATTTATTTTTAAAGGTATTTGAATTACAATGATACAAAGGTTTTCTGTGATACATTTCACTCCATTGCTGTAATCTGTAACACCTGAGGGTGTAATTACATTAATCCTCAGGGGGGTACACGCCTACTTTGTGTACCATGTGTTTGGCAAGCACAAGGAGCCCCAGCTAATATGGTATTCGCTTATACAACTTTACACATCGGTACCATATTTCTCTAACACATAAATTACACAGCTATCTGACCATTTAACTGAGAGAGACAAACTTTTTTTTTACTACATCAGTGACAGATGTTTATGTAACTACACAGTTGGATAACTTCACACTTATGAAACTGTATTTTGCCTGTACTTTGTGAACTGTTCATATTTTTTCAGAACCATTGTGATACTATGAGAGCTTTGAATGTTGTATTTGTTATGAGATCATGATTTTTAAAGTACGTTTGAGGTAGATGACACTATCGAAATGAGCAGAGAATTTTTTTTAGGTTTTGAAAGTATTGCAGAAAGCTACGACGATTTTGAGATTTGACTGAGGTGTTATGTTGTTATTATTACGATGACAATGTGTATTATGCTGTTGAGGTATGTTTATGATAAATAAGCTGATGCTATATGAGGAATTGGATTATGCTATGTATTTATTATGATGAAATATTGAAGTGTCGTCGCAAGATTGACGTGTCAACGAATATGTATATGTGGAATAAGGTAAGGAGTAATGAATAGTGGTTAGGGACTCTGACTTGTGAAAAAGGATGTTGGAAACCAAGAATCGTACTTTAAGAGTTATGAAATGTGTGTAAATGCATCAATGTATCACAATGCCGCCGAAAATATTTTGGACACTGTTATATTAATAAGATTTTGTTTCTACACATTTGCAACGCAAATTCTTGACCCGTGAAATTTTGAATATGAGACTGCCACTGTAGTGCAAACTGGTGTCGTAAATATATCAGTAAGAAAGTTAAGTGACCACGTAATGCATCATGGGCACGACGCATTACGTGGGCAGCTGCGCGACAGTCGCCTGGAAAAAAGCCATTAGTGTGTGCCTTTCAGAAGCACAGGTGGAGAAAAAAGGAGGCCATTATCCTCGCTATTGACATTTATTTGTAGAAAGCATCACAAATATGACACGCTCAAACTTGAAAATATATGATTACACTGTGGAGCTCTTAATTTATGACATTTACCAAAATGCCTAATGAAATGATGAGAAACATTTTACTCCTATTGTCTTTCTAGTTGAGAGATTGCTCATTATGTTTGATATCTAGTTTCTAGCTGCACTGCAGCATTGGTTAAAATAAAATTTAACAGATGTACTAATAAAGATATTATATGCCCACAGATCCAGTAAATAACCATTTTATAATCTTTGTCATTGTACTTAACCCCTCACTAAAGTACCGAGTTCTATACTGTTTCCTGTACCTTTGTAAAAGCCCTTCCTTTAGCTGCTTGAAGTGTCCTGCCTTCCTCAAGGCCTCAGAACACCTTACATATGTTTTCGCTTCACCCGTTAGTCTAATCTAGGCTACATGTAACAACTGCTCATCAGACCAGCCATTGCCGGCCAGAGTGTCCAAGGGGTTATAGGCGGTTCAGTCCGGAACCGTGCGACCGCTACGGTCGCAGGTTGGTATCCTGCCTCGAGGATGGATGTGTGTGATGTCCTTAGATTAGTTAGGTTTAAGTAGTTCAAAGTTCTAGGGGACTGATGACCTCAGAAGGTAAGTCCCATAGTGCTCAGAGCCATATTTTTGAGACCCACCATTCATCACAGCTGAAATTTCCAAGTCTTCCACAAACGAACCCACATTCTCAGATGCCTTGCCAGAAAAAGGAGTTACCAAACTTGTGGCATCTAGATCAATCCCCTGTTCCCTAGGCAGCAACGACTGCTCAGATGTGGTTTCCCGCTCAGTTCTAGATGTTAATTCATTTCTCAACTGCGTATTATCCGCTATCAATTGTGCTACCTTCTGCAACAAAATCCGCACCGCTCCTAGTTGCGACACACCTTGCGTCCTTTACTCTTCCATTGTGTTGCTTTCGTTCCCAGGTAGTCCCGAAAAATCATTTAAGTACAAGAACAATCCGACTTCCTACAACTCCGTATCACCATACTCAGTAACATCATAAACCAATACAAAGTAATCAAATGCGATGTAAAACAACATCTTACTGTCAAAAATACACTAACACTTATTCTGACAACAAAAAATACTATGCATAGGCAAAATATCTAATATGTGGATTGCCATGAGCCATTCTCGAAAGAACGAAAAAGAAAGGAAATGTCCAACACTCAAGAGAACAATTTTGAAAACAGTCAACACATCTAGTGACTGTACTGTAGGCGGTGGCCGGCCAGAGTGACTGTGCGGTTCTAGGCACTACAGTCTGGAACCGAGCTACCGCTACGGTTACAGGTTCGAATCCTGCCTCGGGCATAGATGTGTGTGCTGTCCTTAGGTTAGTTAGGTTTACTTAGTTCTAAGTTCTAGGCGACTGATGACCTCAGAAGTTAAGTCGCATAGTGCTCAGAGCCATTTGAACCATTCTGTAGGCGGTGGGGTCGAACATCGTACTGGACAGACGACGTCCGCTATTCTGACACCAAATGTTGTCAGGTGGGTGCCAGAAGGTGCCGTATTACAACTCGGCGAGAAGTTTCCAAACGATTTATTCGCTTCCTTTACAGAACTTTGTTCACCTCACAGGCCCCGCATTGCTGAGGAAGTACCCCCAGCAGCTTGTGCAATGCAATAATGCAATGCTTTGTCGTGCCAGTCTTGTTCGCTAGCTGTAGAGTTCCGATTACGTCAGGATGGCTGCGCCAGCAGCCGACTCAGCAGCCTCGATCCCGGCTGACTCCACCCTGCTCCGCCGGGAGCCGTAGGCCTGCCCCACTGCTGCTTCTTCCTCGGCTGGCGTAGCTGGGAACGAGGTGGCAACGACTGCCCCTGCTATCCAGCGTCAGAACCGGCAGCCCCTGTGGCCTCCATTCCACTCCGGAACCGTTGGTCAGCGTTAATTTACTGCAATCCAGCCGGCACCTTGCTGTAACTTGTGCATCCGCAGCTCGTGGTCGTGCGGTAGCGTCTTCGTTTCCCGCGCCCGGGTTCCCGGGTTCGATTCCCGGCGGGGTCAGGGATTTTCTCTGCCTTGTGATGACTGGGTGTTGTGTGATGTTCTTAGGTTAGTTAGGTTTAAGTAGTTCTAAGTTCTAGGGGACTGATGACCATAGATGTTAAGTCCCATAGTGCTCAGAGCCATTTGAACCATTTTTTGTAACTTGTGCGTTCCGAAATATTGCACCAAATCTAAGTTCCCTATCTTAATCTGTGATGCCACTACATTAGATAGGGTACAGCTAAGAGTCTGAGCTCCTTCAAAGATGCAGGAAATGTATTGGACTTGTGTTTAACAGTTGCAAGAGATTTAGAATAGATTCTCAGGTTGACAGCTCGCACCAACAGCAGCCACTGCTGCCGCCGATCAAAGGTAAATACATGTGATTGTGCTATGCGAGCAAGTCATATTCAGCTGACACTCAGAACTGCGGTCGTCTCCATCGCTCCTAATTTTTGCACATTCTACCATGACCTACAGTTAAACATATTCTCGATTGTCAGGTTTAACTGAAGCAGAAATGCGAGATATCTGATCTAATGAAAAGGATTGATCAGCCACTATAGAGTGCTTTATAATCTGAAATTATTAAAGTGTTTTAATTGTGTACTTCTTTTTGATTGCTATTTGCCGGCGCTCATTCAATTTTGGATATTTTCTTTGTGCATTTTAGTGAAATTGTTATCTCTGGCCTTAATTGTAATCAATTTGTTTGTATTTTTTTGACCCCAAGAAATGGTCATCAATCATCTTACCATTATAGAACCTTGTAATAGTTAGGAATTTCGCTTCACAGGTGTAAGCACCCAGTACCAATATTTTACCATCCTATATGCAATTTTTCTAGCTCTGCTATGTCACGAAGTCATACTTAGTGTGAAAATAAACCTTAATAACGAAAACTTAAGATTTTCAATTTTGAAATCATATAGTTACTCCTGAACCTGTACATTAAATTCTGTTAGCCATAGTGTTTCCTTTGCTTGGAGTGTAGTGGTACAGACACTGAGAGCATTGTCTGATTACATCACTGTCCGTACTGCTAATCTGTTCTGAACTATGTATGGGTGAGATGGTATTCTCCCACCTTTCTGCATGTAGGTTCAACACCAAATTCCCAAAAACAGTCACAGAGCGTCCTTGTATGACTGTGATAGAAAGATAGATCAGAACCAGTCTCACACATGTTAGACTGCTACATAATGTTTTCGATGTGAAAAATCACAAATCAAAGCATCAGAACTGTTCTGGCAACCTGGCATGAAACATCGTCCCAGTGGCAGACAAGATATCACCTTGAGCACTAGCGCAATCGAAACAATACGAATTCGTAACTAATGTAGTTCGAAATTGGTTGAGAAGAATATAATTTATGTTATCAGATCTTCTTTGAACATTCATCATGTGATCATTATGTAAAGCTAAGGTCACATTCTGTAAGCCAAATGCAGGAAAAGTGTTCAGACGACTTTGTTGTATTGAGGTTACTACCATGTAATTAACAAGGTGTTTAATATGGGCTGGAAAAATGGCATAGCAGTGAACAATTTACGGAAACTACGCAAACACTGTTGGGCAAGCAACCTACCCTGTTGTGAGAAAAAGAGACCATGAACCATCCCAATAATGTTTTTTATTAGATGTACAAGAAATTTCCTAACACTGGTGTACCTTCTAAGACAAAGAAATGGGACACACCACGAATAAGTTATCCAAATGGGACCGAAATAGAAACATGTGATTTGCATGTATGGTTAATGAAATGACAGAAATTTTAGAAACGTTAGATGGTTTATTCAAGGGAAAAAGTTTCAATAACTTTGCAAGTAAATAATGCGTTGATCGATCGATGGCCCTTATACGAACAGTTATTTGGATTGGCATTGATTGATATAAATGTTGGATGTCCTCAAGAGGGATATCATGCTTTTGTGCGTTAGATCTTCAAAGTACCCCGATCTTTGGAGGGTCCTGCCAATAATGCTCCAAAGCATTGTCAGTTGGTGAGAGATCTGGTGACCCTTGTGACCAAGATAGGGCACGGCAAGCAGTAGAAACCCTTGCTGTGTACGAGTGGGCGGTATCTTACGAGGATGGCGTGCCATGGAGGGCAACAACTGAGCAGCTGGTCCCTGCCTGATCGACAAACAATGTTGATATCAAATACTATGACGATATTTCAAATATCAGTTGATAAATTAATGTAGATAACACAGTCTAAAGCGCTCATCACCTTAATTTTCCGCCATATTGTGACATTCGAAACCAGTTGATACTCACAAGGATCCTTACTGAGTAGATCTTTTCGATTTACGTCATGCGAATAAGATTTGAATGTCAGCTTGTGGGGCAGCGGGTGGAATAATTGTTAAATGTTCCTATTATTTATTTAATGCGGTTGTTTGCATTCTGAACACTGGCTCTCTAACTACAATATTGGCAACCAGAAAGTGATTAGCAAAACGTGAGGCCTGTAATTAGAATTCCTTGTGCCCACTTCATCTGAGAAACACATTTATAGCTACAGCTTACAGCTCTGAGGAATTAGGAGATTGTCTGTGATTCATAATCAAAAACCATTCTCTCTAAAATGTTCACTATATTCTGAAAGTCACAGACCAAAGAGAATCCACACAATCCAACTACCAGAGCAGTCCAGAGTCTAATGCGCTGATGCAACTATAACTGTTCCAATTAAATGTTTAAGTGAATGCTCGCCATAATTTGATGATAATGTTCATCAAACACCACGCTAAATAATGGTAGAATGTCTGTCCTGCGGCGGCACAGGAAAATACGACACACGCAAACTGAAGATAGATCATTAAAGTCATCCTAGAATTAACACTTCACTCGAAAACGATTTCATGGTTACGTGTATCCCGAGTAACTTATTACTGCATCCGAGGCTGTTTATATCAACGATACCGACGCAACGCGACTCCCGGCACAGGTGGTGCGCTGATCAGCGTCTGGAGAGAACTGGGGCCTCCTTTTTTCGCGCAGCATTCTTACATATAAAGCCGCGGTGCGGACGGCTAAGGGAACGCCTGATCAAATCTGCTCTCCCAACTAGCCGCTGGGCTAGTAATGCACCACTTTAAGTCATCGAATAAATCATTGCTTCCTTTGCTGATGGCCGATGAAGCTCTCAATTTAAATGTGCAATCAGCACACAGGTAAGTAATCACAATAAAAGTCTGACGTGGCTAAGCCAAATATTTTGGGCGAGAGAATTAATTTAATTACACTATGTGCAGTAGACGAGCTCTGAACTTGCCCTTTGGAGTTACACTATCGCTATAGTTTTCTAGTTATTCGGTTGAAACTTCTCACATCTTTATGATTAAAGCGGATCTCCATTCTACGTAAATTTAAACATCCTAGCTTTATTTATTCGCCTACTTAGTCTATCTAGCTTCCTTAATTTTTAAGGTAACAACCAGAAAATCATGAATTTCAACTAAAATTAGAATTTGTGAGATCCAGAATACTGTTTCTACTAAATTATTACGCAAAAGGAATCTAAATATAAATTTTTAAGTTTCTAGCTCTTTTCTATTGCGCCAATGATTTATACAGAAAAACGTCCAAATTTCGAAAATAGTTTAAGTTATTGAACTGATATTCAACACATATTGATTTAGTATTACTCCTGACAATCTAGAAACCTTTCAGGTTATTTACTTGATTTTTAAAGTATTGCGCAACATTTATGACGTCAGAGCTAGTTACAGCGGACTGGCTGGCACACAATGGAAAGACTGATGTGAATTTTATAAGGCGTGAGTAGGCTGCTTCCCTAAAAGGTCCTCGACATCAATTCCCTAAAGCAGTACTACGCAGTTCACAACGAAAGTTGCCTTTAAGGATTAAAAGACATCTCATCGCTGTTACACACAAAACATTTTCCTCATATTAACGTAGTCTCCAGTACTTTTATTTAGACTATGTATTTCATAAAAAAGGAAAAGTGAATGAACAGTTATTGAATCATAAGTGAGTAATTAGATTAGATTAGTATTTGTTCCCTAGATCATGAATACGACACTTCACAATGATGTGGAACGTGTCAGGTTAATTTAATTTTTGGGGGGGGGGGGTTGGGAAATTACCCACTTACTATATCCAAAAATTCATCTAATGAGCAGAAGGAGTTGCCGTTAAGAAATTCTTTTAATTTCCTTTTTAATGCTATATGGCTATCTGTCAGACTTTTGATGCTATTAGGTAAGTGACCAAAGACTTTTGTGGCAGCATAATTTACCCCCCTCTGAGCCAAAGCTAGATTTAACCTTGAGTAGTGAAGTTTATCTTTTCTCCTAGTGTTGTAGCCATGTACACTGCTATTACTTTTGAATTCGTTAGGATTGTTAATAACAAATTTCATAATTGAATATATATATATTGTGAGGCTACAGTGAAGATTTCTAGCTCCTTAAATAAGTGTCTGCAGGATGATCTTGGTTGAGCTCCAGCAATTATTCTGATTACACGCTTTTGTACAATGGACACTCTTTTACTCAATTATGAGTTATCCCAGAATATGATGGCATACGAAAGCAGAGAATGAAAATAGGGGTGGTACGCCAGTTTACTACTAGGGCATGCAGCTTTACCGTATGATTAAATGATGATGGAGTCCTCTTGAGTAAAATATTCCGGAGGTAGAATTGTCCCTCATTCGGATCTCTGGGCGGTGGCTACTCAAGAGGACGTCTTTATCAGGAGAAAGAAAACTGGCGTTCTACGAATCGGAGCGTGGAATGTCAGATCCCTTAATCGGGCAGGTAGGGTAGAAAATTTAAAAAGGGAAATGGATAGGTTAAAGTTAGATGTAGTGGGAATTAGTGAAGTTCGGTGGCAGGAGGAACAAGACTTTTGGTCAGGAGAATATAGGATTACAAATACAAAATCAAATAAGGGTAATGCAGGAGTAGGTTTAATAATGAATAAAAAAAATAGGAGTGCGGGTAAGCTACTACAAACAGCATAGTGAACGCATTATTGTGGCCAAGATAGACACGAAGCCCACGCCTACTACAGTAGTACAAGTTTATATGCCAACTAGCTCTGCAGATGATGAAGAAATTGATGAATGTATGGTGAGATAGAAGAAATTATCCAGGTAGTCAAGAGAGACGAAATTTTAATAGTCAAGGGTGACTGGAACGCGACAGTAGAAAAAGGAAGAGAAGGAAATGAAAGAGGAAGCCGCCTGGTAGAATTTTGCACAAAGCATAACTTAATCATAGCTAACACATTGTTCAAGAATCGTGAAAGAAGGTTGTATACGTGGAGGAACCCTTGAGATACTAGAAGGTTTCAGATAGATTATGTAATGGTGAGACTGAGATTCAGGAAACAGATTTTAAATTGTAAGACATTTCTAGGGGCAGATGTGGACTCTGACCACAATCTATTGGTTATGAACGGTAGATTAAAACTACAGAAACTGCAAAAAAGGTTGGAATTTAAGGAGATGGGACCTGGATACACTGAAAAAACCAGAGGTTGTACAGAGTTTCAGGGAGAGCGTAAGGGAACAATTGACAGGAATTGGGGAAAAAAATACAGTAGAAGAAGAAGGAAATAGTGAAGGCAGCAGAGGATCAAGTAGGTAAAAAGACAAGGGCTGGTAGAAATCCTTGGGTAACAGAAGAGATACTGAATTTAATTCATGAATGGAGAAAATACAAAAATGCAACAAGTGAAGCAGGCAAAAAGGAATACAAACGTCTCAAAAATGAGATCGACAGGAAGTGCAAAATGGCTAAGCAGGGATGGCTAGAGGACAAATGTAAGGATGTAGAGGCTTATCTCACGAGGGGTAAGATAGATATTGCCTACAGGAAAATTAAAGATACCTTTGGAGAAAAGAGAACCACTTGCATGAATATCAAGAGCTCAGATGGAAACCCATTTCTAAGCAAAGAAGGGAAAGCAGAAAGGTGGAAGGAGTATACAGAGGGTCTATACAGGGGCGATGTTCTTGAGGACAGTTTTATGGAAATGGAAGAGGAGGTAGATGAAGATGAAATGGGAGATATGATACTGCGTGACGAGTTTGACAGACCACTGAAAGACCTAAGTCGAAACAAGGCCCCGGGAGTGGACAACATTCCATTAGAACTACTGACAGCCTTGGGAGAGCCAGTCCTGACAAAACTCTACCATCTGGTGAGCAAGATGTATGAGACAGGCGAAAGTCACTCAGACTTCAAGAAGAATATAATAATTCCAATCCCAAAGAAAGCAGGTGTTGACAGATGTGAAAATTACCGAACTATCAGTTTAATAAGTCACAGCTGCAAAATACTAACGCGATTTCTTTACAGACGAATGGAAAAACTGGTAGAAGCCGACCTCAGGGAAGATCAGTTTGGATTCCGTAGAAATGTTGGAACACGTGAGGCAATACTGACCCTAAGACTTATCTTAGAGAATAGATTAAGGAAAGGCAAACCTAGGTTTCTAGCATTTGTAGTCTTAGAGAAAGCATTTGACAATGTTGACTGGAATACTCTCCTTCAAATTCTGAAGGTGGCAGGGGTAAAATACAGGGAGCGAAAGGCTATTTAGAAGTTGTACAGAAAGCAGATGGCAGTTATAAGAGTTGAGGGACATGAAAGGGAAGTAGTGGTTGGGAAGGGAGTGAGACAGGGTTGTAGCCTCTCCCCGATGCTATTCAATCTGTATATTGAGTAAGCAGTAAAGGTAACAAAAGAAAAGTTCGGAGTAGGTATTAAAATCCATGGAGAAGTAATGAAAACTTTGAGATTCGCCGATGACATTTTAATTCTGTGAGGAACATCAACAAAAGCAAAACGAGGGTAATGGAATGTAGTCGCATTAAGTCGGGTGATGGTGGTGGAATTAGATTAGGAAATGAGACACTTAAAGTAGCAAAGGAGTTTTGCTGTTTGGGGAGCAAAATAACTGATGATGGTCGAAGTAGAGAGGATATATAATGTAGACTGGCAATGGCAAGGAAAGCGTTTCTGAAGAAGAGAAATTTGTTAACATCAGGTATAGATTTAAGTGTCAAGAAGTCGTTTCTGAAAGTATTTGTATGGAGTGTGGCCATGTATGGAAGTGAAACATGGACGATAAATAGTTTAGGCAAGAAGAGAATAGAAGCTTTCGAAATGTGGTGCTACAGAAGAATGCTGAAGATTAGATGGGTAGATCACGTAACTAATGAGGAGGTACTGAATGGAAATGAGGAGAAGAGGATTTTGTGGCACAACTTGACTAGAAGAAGGGATCGGTTGGCAGGATATGTTCTGAGGCATCAAGGGATCACCAATTTAGTACTGGAGGGCAGCGTGGAGGGTAAAAATCGTAGAGGGAGGCCAAGAGATGAATACACTAAGCAGATTCAGAAGGATGTAGGCTGCAGTAGGTACTGGGAGATGAAGAAGCTTGCAGAGGATTGAGTAGCATGGAGAGATGCGTCAAACGAGTCTCAGGACTGAAGACCACAACAACAATATCGCCAAAATTTACAATGGCCCTAACAGTATAAGTAGCTGAACTCAAACGTCTGAGGAAATCTTCAGTGTGACTTTTCAAGTTCTACCTTAGCTACCGATTTCTGATCTAAGTCTATATTTATTAATTGTGTAATTCCATTTACTGTGTGGAACTGATATACTGGCTTTTGTCAAAGTCAAATGAGAGCCCATTTGCAGAGAACCACTTGATGATTTTCTGAAAAACATCGTTTACAATTTCACCAGTTAATTTTTGTCTGTTGGGTGTGATAGCTATACTTGTATCATCGACAAAAAGTACCAGCTTTGCATCTTCGTGAGTATGGAATGGCAATTCATTAATATATATTAAGAACAGCAGAGGACCCAAGTCCGAACGTTGCGGCACCCTATTCTTGATTGTTCCCCAGTCTGAGAAATCATCAGCTTTTTGCGTATTATGTGAACTGCTTATATCTACTTTCTGCACTCTTCCGGTTAGGTATGATTTAAACCATTTGAGCACTGTCCCATTCATACCACAGTACTTGAGCTTATCTAGAAGTATTCCATGATTTACACAATCAAAAGCCTTTGATAGATCACAAAAAATCCCAACGGGTGGTTTCCGATTACTCAGAGCATTTAATATTTCATTAGTTAAAGTATATATAGCATTTTCCGTTGAAAAACCCTTCTGCAAACCAAACTGACATTTTGTTAAAACTTTATTACAAGGCAGTCTGAAGAGAGATTGGGCGGTAGTTGTTGACATCAGACGTATTCCTTTTTTTATGCAGTGGTTTAACAATGGCACACTTCAGTGCCTTGCTTCGGAGAGCTATTACATATGTGGGTAAGAATCCCACTTATTTCTTGGGAACAAGCTTTTATTATCCTGCTGTAAATACTATCAAGTCCATGTGAGCTTTTATTCTTGAGAGAGTTTACTGTCTTCCTAATTTCAGAAGGAGAGGTGGGTGGAATCTCAATTGTATCAAGTGGTGTGGTAAGGCCTCTTCCATTAACTGCCCTGCTTCTACTAATGAACATTTAGATCCTATTTTCTCTACAACATTTAAAAAAATGATTATTCAAAATGTTTTCGACTTCCGGCTTGTTGTTTATCAAGTTTCCATTGGCTTTGATGGTGATGCCATCATCCTGTACTCTTGGTTGCCCTGTCTCCCTTGTAATAATATTCCAAATTGTTTTCATATTGTTATCAGTGTAATACAAGTAACATCCTTTTATTTTCAGTATTGATCACGTTAAAAGTATAGTAATCACAATAAATTTAAACTTGAGACAAAAATGCAAACCATAAAAGAAAATTAAATACTAATACTGATATATATAATTTTTTTTTTGAATGGTGTCAACGGCCTTGCCGCAGTGGTAACACCGGTTCTCGTCAGATCACCGAAGTTAAGCGGTGTCAGGCTGGGCTAGACTTGGATGGGTGACCATTCAGTCTACCGACCACAAGCGGGGTGTACTCAGCCCTTGTTAGGCAAACTGAGGAGCTACTAGACCGAGAAGTAGCAGCTGCGCTCTCGTAAACTGACGTACAGCGGGGAGCGCGGTGCGCTGACCACGTGCCCCACCATATCCGTATCCACTGACATCTGTGGGCTGAGGATGACACGGTGGCCGGTCAGCCGGTCGGTACCGTTGGGCTTTCGAAGGCTCGTTCCAGAGGAGTTTGGTTTAGTTTAGTTTATTTGAATAGTAATGTCCTTCGCATATTTGTGTCAAATTGTGTTTCATTTTGGGGCAATCATTAATTAAAACTAAAAGTATATGTTTCTATTGTCAAACACGATTCTATATTAGTTAATTAATTTCCCATTTCATAATAAATATAAAATTTAAATAAAAGCGAAGGATGATTGATTCTAGGACGATTCGTATCAATGACTCTGCAGCTACCTGACCTTAGCGTACACACGTAACTACTGACGACTGCATTAATAATCCGGGGTGTATTGCACATAAGAACCCTCGAATATCGTCTAATCTTCAAAGCCTATTTTTCGGTTTTATTGAGAACTGTGTCGTGCTGCTTTACGAGTTTTATACTGGGGCATTCACCTTGCGTGTAAATTTTGTGAATAACAAGAGAGACTGCAAGCATCATTGTGGAAGGCGCCTAATCAAACTAGGTCATTGACTCCAACCTGGTCGTAATTACCCCCTCGCTAGTAAAATGATTTTGGGGGGGTGGGGTGGGGGGGATGAAATCAGATAACATTAGACTACGGTTAAAGCACGAAGCTAAATTGTTTTAAGAAATCTGTATCACAACCTCTTTGGACAAAAAATTTTTGAACAGGCAACTAATTCTAGAACTGTCAAACACGAGCATTATCACATTGCGCACTGCAGCTGAGGTCACAGAGAATGTATTAACGACATTATTTGAATTTCGATTGCAGCGGGCGAAGATAACTAGCCGCAGCCGGTCACTTGTTTGGTGCGCCACGTACATTATTAGCTGCGCCGCGTTATTGGTTCGCTTGTTTCGCTTCTTTAGTCAGTTAGTCGTGCGCTTGACAAACCAGGACACGGACATGTGAAATGAATGCGTTGTTAATGTCTCCGATTTCACTACGTTCTCAACGTATTTTGGATTGTTAGAGAGGAGCAGGTGACAATAATTTTTTTCTGTTCAAGTGCACACTATTGGACGATAATTTACAGGACGGCGTTTCGTTTACAGATAGACACAAATAAGTAGATAAGTGGTTATGTGTCACTTTCTTTTAGATATGGTGCTACTGTCCGGTAATCATAGAAACAACTCCTAAATACCGGACACACTCGCAGTAAAAAATTACTTCATAGAAAGGATGGAACTGAAATCTGCATGTGCTGCAAGCAGGCATTTTTGCTACAGAATAAAAATTGCAAGTACAGTTCTGTGATCTCCAGCATGAGCATAATCGTGCTTGAAAGCTTGTGAAGTCGAGGAAATTTACGTCAAGGAAATTCTCGTATAGATCTACGACGCTTATTTTACTACAAAATAATTATTACCATAAAAAGAGAAAACTATAATTCTGGCTGGAGGCAAGACTACCGCTACAGATCTTAGTCGGGTGTATACTGTAATAAGATTTTCGATCTTTCGAATGATGTTGGCTACATATAAATTTAGCTCCTACGAATAAAATCTATAGGAAGTTGATTACTCTACATAATGCGTCAAGCTTTCCTCGTAATGTCATCAAGCATTTTAGATCACGATCACCTACACCAACAGGACCAAACTGCATTCATATGGCGCGCAAGGAAGGCATTTCTACCTTGCAGATTAAAACTGTGTGCCAGACTGAGACTCGAACTTGGGACCCTTGCCTTTCGCGGGCAAGTGCTCTACCGACTGAGCTACCCAAGAACGACTCACGCCCCGTCCTCACAGCTTTAATTCCGCCAATACCTCGTCTCCTACCTTCCAAACTTCACAGAGGCTCTCCTGCGAACCTTGCAGAACTAGCACCCCTGGCAGGAGAGCCTCTGTGAAGTTTGGAAGGTAGGAGACGAGGTATTGGCGGAATTAAAGCTGTGAGGACGGGGCGTGAGTCGTGCTTGAGTAGCTCAGTCGGTAGAGCACTTGCCCGCGAAAGGCAAAGGTCCCAAGTTTGAGTCTCGGTCCGGCACACAGTTTTAATCTGCCAGGAAGTTTCATATCAGCGCACACTCCGCTGTAGAGTGAAAATTTCATTCTAGAAGGCATTTCTGTAAGGCTCACAGTTAGTGGTACACTCTGCTTACAACTAGGGCCCCTGTAACGCCCCTCTCAGCTCAGACTTTAAGCAGCTGCATGTATCACTTGGGCCTTACTGCAGTCCTGCTCAGCAAATACGTGGGGAAGGACGAACACCACATTCGGAATTCCGCTCACATTGTACAGCACCTAAGTCAACAGTGGCTCCGTGATCAGCTTTAATATAGTTTCTCTCTTCTCTAGACTCACACTTCCTGAGTCGTTGGAAGTTCGAGGATTGCTTTACTGAACTTTTTACCGGTTTGTCGCATCAACTTATTTCCAAGTAGAACTAAAATATATATTACACCGTCATGCATTGTTGTACCCAGATACTTAAACGACTTGACTGTATCAAGCTGGACACTGATAATGCTCTCAGAACATTGGGGGGAGGGGGTTTGTTTCTCTTCCTCATCCGCATTGACTCACATTTTTCTACATTTAGAGCTAGCTGTCATTCATTACACCAACGAGAAAATTTGTGTGAGTCATCTTGTATCCTCCTACAGTCACTCAACCTCGACGCCTTACCATACAACACTACATCGAAGGTTAGGTGGGGTATCTATATCATGGATAGACAGTAAATACAGTAGACCACACCAAAGAAGGGATACTAGCAAACAACTTCCTGTTCTTAGTATCAAGTGACTACAAAGCATCTTTAGAGGAGAGAGCAAGTACAGTCCTTGTCTGAATGCAGGAGGTATTTAGAGACAAATAATGGTCAGCAGCAGTGAACATGATGGTGCACATGCTGCAGAAATGTTAAATTTTCTCTAACGGACACCACATTGCCTATTTAGGAGGCCACTATATCTCTAGACAGGCTGTGTACAGATATCTGGCGGTACATCAAGACAGGACATTAATGATCCATCAGAACATCAGCGATTCAGCGTCATAAAGTATCTATAGTGATCCATAAGTTTATAAAAACGGGTACTACCTCCTACAGACTACCACTTATGGAAAATAGGACTTATTACAATGTTAAATATACAGTCATTATGAGTTTCGTGGCCAGTATGTGGGCACGCCATCTCTGCTGGGCTCGTTATAGGAATGTCTTGCGGAAGAAGCAGAGACGAATGCTAATAATGGTTTTCGGAGCATTTGAAACAACATCAGTAGAGTAGCTTCTTGTGATTTTAGTTATGTTGACATTAGCCATTACCGATAGAAATCTTGTTGCCTAATACTGGCTCAAGAAGGGCTGGGCTGACGTGGTCTAAATATTAATCAGTTTAGAAATCAGTATGAAGTCCAGCTAATGCACTGGTGCGTTGGTACCTGGCAGAGCGACAGGGACACGTCTGATAAGGTTAAGTGAGCGACGAATCTTCTCACATTTCCAGGGAGTCCTAAAACCACACCATATCTCATTCAGTCGAGGTGTTGTTCACCTGTTAACTGGGTTCAAAAAATGATTCAAATGGCTCTGAGCACTATGGTACTTAACAGCTGAGCTCATCAGTCACCTAGAACTTAGAACTACTTAAACCTAACTAACCTAAGGACATCACACACATCCATGTCCGAGGCAGGATTCGAACCAGCGACCGTAACGGTCACGTGGTTCCAGACTGAAGCGCCTAGAACAGCTCGGCCACACTTGCCGGCCTGTTGACTGGGCTCAGCCATTGCCCACAGCACCTTGATAGAATTCAATGTCAACAGGCAGAAGTATGCTGTTTAGGAATGTATGGCACCGCAGAAATCAGTGTATTCCTGTTGTAAGGAAAAGAATGACCTACAGCCGTCCTTATGATGTCGTTTATTCTCTAGCTAGCAGTTTCGGCGCTTCAATGTGCTATCTTCAAGCCTTAGTTGATGCTGAATGTGTTATCCCGATCCTTATATATGATGCATCAGTGACCCACATAACTCGTTTAAGCAGACTTTTCGTAATTGTGATGTCTCTCCAACCATCAACTGTCAACTGCAAACTTGTAAGTTGACACTTGATGGTTGGAGTTACGGATAGTTTGCGTAAACCAGTTATGTGGGCCACTGATGCATTGTATACACTGAAGCGTCAAAGGAACTGGTATAGCACGCGGATTCAGGTACAAAGATATGTAAACATTCAGATGACGGCGCTGCGGTCTGCAACGCCTATTTAAGACAACATGTGTCTGACGCAGATGTTAGATCGGTTACTCTGCTACAACGGCAGATTATCAAGATTTAAGTCAGTTTGAATGTGGTATTATAGTCGGCGCACGAGTGATGGGACACAGCATCTCCCAGGTAGCTATGTGTGGGGATTTTCCGTACGACCATTTCACAAGTGTACCATGAATATCAGGTACCCGGGAAAGTATCAAATCTCCGACATCGCTGTGGCCGGAAAAAGATCCTGAAAGGAGGGACCAACTGGGCCATCAACAAGTGCCAGCGTGCGAACCATTCAAGGAAACATCGTCGACATGGGTTTTCATAGCCTTGATGACTGCACGCCACAAGCTTTACGCCTCTCCTAGGCCCGTCGACACCGACATTGGACTGTGATGACTGGAAACATGTGGCCTGATCTGACGAGTCTCGTTTCAAATTGTATCTAGTGGATGAACATGTACGGGCATGGAGACAACCTCATGAATCCATGGACCCTGCATATCATCAGGGGAATGATCAAGCTGTTGGACGGCTTTTAATGGTGTGGGGCATCGGCAGCTGGAGTGAGATGCGACCTCTGATACGTCTAGATACGAATCTGACAAGTGACACGTACGTAAGCATCCTGTCTGACCACTTGCATTCGTTCATGTCAATTGTGCATTCAGACGGACTTTGGCATTTCCAGTAGGACAATGCGACACATCACACGTCCAGAATTACCACAGAGTGGCTCCAGGAACACTCTTCTGAGTTTAAACACTTCCGTTGGGCACCAAACTCCCTAGACATGAACATTATTGAGCATATCTGGAATTCCTTGCAATGTGCTGTTCAGAAGAGATCTCTACCCCCTTGTACTCTTATGGATTTATGGACAGCCGTGTTCAATTCATAAAGTCAGTTGCCTCCAGCACTATTTAAGACATCAGTGGAGTCTTGTTGCGGCCCTTCTTTGTGCTCGCGGGGGCCGTACACGATAGGATGGAGGTGTACCCCTTTCTTTGGCTCTGCATTGTATATGGATAGTGATACCACCTCCAGCATCAACTAAGGCTTGAAGATGGTGTACTGAACCTCTGAAACTAATAGCTACACAATAAGCGACGTCATAAGGATGGCTGTAGAGTGTTTCATTTTCTTTCAATAGTGAACGGCTTAATCCCCAGACCTACAGTCAAAAAGATGGACTTAAAAAAATTGTATTCTTAAGTTCATTGTGCAACCTCTAGAGACCAGAGATGTTGCAAGAAATCCATGTAAATGTGGATATTAAATACCGAGAGTGCTTGGAATTGTACAAATCAAGGAACATGCTGTCTCGTTTCAGTTGTAGAACGGATACGTCTACAAGCCTCAGGGAAATCAGTAGAATACGCTTAAAGCACACAACAATCGCAGAGTAAGTGTCAGTGGAAGGTAAAGTACGAGTGATGTGAGTGACGAAGTAATTAGTGACGCACTACGTGACGAAGATGTGTGTCACCTTCGTCTGCATCACCCACGCCGTCTTGACCCATCTCCTACGGTGGGTCTTGATTTTAATCGCCCTAGGTACTGTAGCTGTTGGTGTCTGTTTAAACTGGTCTTTTCCTCAGTGTTAATAGGTGGGTAGGCAGCATTATGTAGTACTGTTAACGTATTGAAGCTGTGTACAAGCAGTGTTGAGGATATGGTAGGCTTGCAGTTTAACTTAGAGACCGTTGAGAATTACACAAATTTGGTGAAATGTATGAGTGGCATTAGGCGTTGATACACTGGTCATGGATGTAGTGTTAACAACAGGAGTAGGTCGCACTGCATTGTAAAGAGACCTGAGGCTCTTTAGACGATGCTCATATAGCTAGCGCGAATCATTAAGTGAGCGTCTTACTGTTTTGAGGCACTTCATAGTTTCTTTTTTAATGTCAAAGTCTAATTATTATATCTTCTTTTATGGTTATGTTCTGATATTCCTCGGTATAATACACCTTGTAACAACAACAGCGCTGTACTATTGTACATATAAGTAAATTTTTTTTCCATATGATTTTTCGATAAATTAGTGTAATTGATGTTCTGATTTCATTTCTTTTTTGTTTCATGTCATTGTGTTAAGAAAACTGTAAACAAGTTTCAATGTGAATATTAATGTTTATGTCAAATGTCAAGCAATATTGTAATAGAACTGAAATGTAACAAATGTTGAGACTGTTGTAAGATGTTTAAAATTGTAATTGTGCGTCTGGTCCATACGTAGGCAAAGTGTTAGGATATGTAGAATGCAAAACCTCGGGTGAATACCCTGTCTGTAAGGGAGCGGTGAAAGGTGGATGGCAGGCGAGCGCGGGAAAATGCGCACGGGCGCTGCACGGCACAACGGGCTCAGCAGTAGTAGTTGGAGTTTGGCATTGGTCTGAGCAACACCTTCTGGAGCGAGGAGGCTCTCCTGGAAGACGCAGTTTCACTGAGCCTCGGGAATGCCGTTCCAAATCCCACACAGCATGGCAAAATTCCATAGGTACTAAATGGCAAAGTATTGTGACGCTAAGAAGAATTAAAGTGCCCATACGTCAAGAGCCATAGCTGTGGTTGTCTGTGTGCTCTGTGCCTCGCCATCTCACCGCTCGCCAACAGCCGCATCGATACAAGCAGGTTGAAACTTTTAGTACTGTATTCGTATGGACTATAGAGTGAACTGTTCAATAATAACCTAAATTTTACCAGAGCTTTTCCCTCATTTAATTATCCTCACAATCAACCTAGACAGGGTCCTTTCCAAATGTTGTGCAATCTGACTGTCCCAAAATGAAAAATTAAATTTTGTGTTAATAATAATTACTTGCATCCCTAGTTATGTTAGAATGGTGTTTAAAGAATTGGTTTGTTAATGAACCAGTAAATGAATAACGAAGGTCTAACGAAGTTGAAAGATAACTTTAATATTGATATAGTAATGAAGTTTAATTATTTCGAGATAGATATAAAGGTATTTAACTCAGAAGTAATTAGATAAAAAGAGTAGTAACTCATATACTGGAAATTTTGAACGCATGATAATTTCAGTAATCAATTGTTTTAATATAGTGATCATAACAGTTTCAGGGTCCCCCCCCCCCCCCCCTTTTACCCACTTGAATTCTGAAGTGTTCCAAATTGGTTTGACCAGCAAAAGTTAAAGTCAATATAAATGTCAAAATTTATCAGTGTTTTATCTTTATCAAAATTGACATTTTGTGCGTGGCTCGAAAGTGCTATTTCTAGGGTAGCCTATGCCCGATTTCAATCAGATCAATAGACAGTACGAAGTTTTGTAGTATACATTATAGTGTAGTGTTATGTATTGATGGTTTTTCCATCCAGTACAGAACGCGAAACTATCAGTTCAATAGATTTTCCGGTTCTAAAATTCTACTATATTATGCAGTGCTACTACTTGTTGTTTTGCATGAATGTACGTCAACTTGTACAGGGAAGAAACTCAGTTAATGCCTAATTAGGCTGGCGACCGTATTATTATTAAATTGGTAGCATCTTCAGTGTTGCTTTTGGAACATACTGACGTGTAATTGCATTTTGAACTTTCTTGACGGATCATTGTTGTTACAGAGTGGGTGTAAGTCTGATTTGCCACCATTCAGGTACACGCAGTCAATATCTATACAAAAATCCTGTCTCGTAAGGTGAACCCCGCTCACTTACCATAGTACGGGCTTTAATGAGTATTGTGTGCCCCACGCGCACGTTACAACCTTTCTTCTATCTTTCAGTAATTTTAGCTGAAATCAAACTAGATACACTGAAAGAACTACTGTAACGCAAAACTGCGAACAACATTTCATTGATTTCATTTAGATTTAGTTAACAAGGCTGCGAGTTTAACAAATATCTGGTACTGTTTCCACAGTGGTAGGAGGCAATAACTCGTCAAAATTCAGCAAATTTGCACAAAATATTTAGAGTTCGTATACACAAACTTCGTAATGCAATCTTTCTTTACGTGGAAACCTTAGCAATATCCCTTCAGTAGTTCTGGAGATTAACAGAGGCTTACACGTAGAACTTCTATGGAGAGTTTCAGTATATATATGGATAGAATAGAAGAGAGTGCTTGGTACGAATATTAGGTGGGTATGTGTTTAGTACCACTAACACGTGGCAGTGATGTTGCGCGGCAGAGGTCTTTTCATACCAGTGTTGTTTGGCAGAGGTGCACCCTACAGATTTTGTGTAGAAGAGAGTGTTTATTACCAACGTTGCGTCTAGGTGCTTGTTTCGTAGAGGTGTTTGGCCGTGGCTACATAGAGTGCTTTATGTCAGTGTTGAGCCATAGAGGGTGCTTATACCATTGTTACGTGGTAGAAACTGCTTCATACCGATTTTTCGTAGCAAAGGGTGCTTTGTACCAGTGTTTCGTGACAGAGGGAGCTTCGTACCAATTTTGAATGGCACAGAGTCCTACCTGGTCCAGTTCTGTGGTAGGGGGAGCTACATACCCATGCTGGGTAGTAGACGGGGCTTCCTATCGATGAGATGTTGTAAATGGTACCTTGTGATTGCATGGCAGAATGTTATTTTTACCCATTTTGTGTTGCAGAGGTCGCTTCACACCAGTTTTGTGAGCCAGAGGTTACATCCTACTACTGGTACGTGGCACAGATTTCTTCATATCTGTGTCGTATGACAGAGGATTTTTCATACCCGTGTTGTATGGTAGATGGTGCTTCATACCAATGTATGACAGGCTGAGATGGCTGAAATGGATTAATGAGGAGATGGAGAGATTGTGGGGAGGAGGAAGTTGACAGTTAGAGGATCGGTGAGGGAAATACATGAAGTTGGTGGAAGAAGTTGTAGAGGGGTGATGGGCTGGAGGAAGCGGAAGAGGGGGGAGATGGAAAGAGATTAATAGAGGAGTATACCACCAGAGGGAGGGGAGGAAGGTATGGGCAGAGACAAGAGGTGAAAGAAATGGACAAGTGGGTGGTGAGGAGGAGATGAAGTGACAGAGAGAATGTGGAGAAGGATATAGACAGCTAGAGGGGGGGAGGATGAGATGGAGAGATAGAGGGAGGAAAAGGAGGACACAGAGAAGAGGAGGTGTGTTGAATATATGAGTCGAACATATACAGGCAAGGCGACAGGGAAAATACTAGTAAGTACGAAAACAATAAATAACCTGTTAGAAAAAACGAGGAACCTATAATAGGCAATGGCTAGTAGCAAGTGTTCCCAGAACAATTTCTTGTGAATCCTCAAAACTAATACGAATTATGATTTCCACCATCCTCCTGCCTGTACTGTGGCCATAGCTCAAGTCCTATTCATGCCAGGATCATGTTCCAGTTCCACAGAACTTTCTGCTATAGCACTAAGGTACATTTTCTGTTCCATAAAAATCACTGATTGCTTATGGCATGCATTATCGTCTATAGATATATAACTGGTGCGGCAAGTGTGCATGTTTTCATATAAAGTATGTCATGTAGTGACAGAGAGTGTCCAAGGGCACTTTAATTTTAAACACACAATTTATGTAGAATATTGAGTGAGCAATGGTTGATATAAACTCTGTAGTCAGATAGTCATACATGCATATGTATTAATTTTTAATATGTGCTGGTTGTGGAATACTATTGTTTATTCATTCTATTCAGGGTGTTTGAAAGAAAGTGTGACAGATTTCTACAGGAGCGAGTGTTGATGAAAACTACAAGAAAAGTTCCCACAAATATATGTTCAGAACCAATACCTCTTGAAATGTTCGCCTATCTGTCATTTCAATCCCATCTATCTGTTACATAAAGATAGACGCCATATACAGTGCTGCATATGTTTACCATGTACCCTGACAAATGCATTTCGATTGGGTTACGAGCATTCGTCATGCACTCCTATAACATCTTCACTTTTTCGATTGCACAGGTATGTACCAATACCTTTAAATGTCGCCAAAACCAGGAGATACTCAGGTCCAGTGACTGGAGAGGCCATTCTACGAAGCGTTCTCGACGAATGAATCGGTCTTCGAACGAAGCGCCTAGAACAGTTCGGCCACACTTGCCTGCCTGTTGACTGGGCTCAGCCATTGACCACAGCACCTTTATAGAATTCAATGTCAACAGGCAGAAGTATGCTGTTTAGGAATGTATGGCACCGCAGAAATCACGCACTGTTGTAAAATACGTAGACTATTGTGGTGCTGCTTCGTCATGCAGAAAGCACACTTATTGACTTTGGCAAGGATAATGTTGTGTAACAGCATGCAGAAGTCGGTAATACACAGCACCCATCTATCTGTTTGGTGAAGTCTACAACCCTATGAGTCTGTCACCGACACTTCCTGCCCTTCCATTGATACTGAAGCAGAACTGACACCTCACCTCAATGACTGCTTGAGGATTGGCGACAGCCCACACGTGCTTATTCTGGTATTTTACCATACCACAGTCAGACGGCTTACACCACCAAATACTACACGTAAGTTCTCACTGTCTTAGACCTTTCTGAGTGAACAGTGGGGTACGAAGGGGGAATTTAACGTTACATCACGGGTATCAGCAATTTCTCATACGTTGTCAGTTATTATCACGTTTAAGAAATTGTTTCATCCTTTTATAGTGGTAGCTACAATAGAAGATGGCAGGCAGTGGAGTGTTGATGTAGGGAGGAGGCTCGTGAAGTCACTGGGAGGCTACATTGGTGTGGGGTAGCGATGAAGCTTCCACTCCACATGATGAGAGATAGGCGACGAGCGAGATCACAAACAGTGTCCAGGCTGTATATGTGCATCTAGCTTTCCTTACACCTGTGTTCACTGTGAAGCATGTGACCTAGTTGTGTGAGTCGCTCCACAAATTGCTTGGATGTGTGGCACACGAAGAAAGTCAAGAACCTAGCTGTGGAAGGCTCTCCTGCGGCGTATGACTGCATCCCAACTTTAGATTTGGCATGCGGCACAGCAGCATTCACATTGCGATGATAGAATATGGATTCTGTGCATGGGGTACAACCAACAGCCCTGTGGGAAGGAGTCCACCTTGCTGATGGAGTGAGCCTTGGATGTACTGTGACGTGAAGTCTAGAAGATTTAGTTTGTGAAAGATGGAGGCACCATGATGGAGATCCAAACTTAGGACTACCGCTGGCTGCTACATATGGCTGCCTCGTCTGATGTAGACCCATGTTCCAGTGGAACTGCAGGAATGCAAATGAAACTGTTACATAAATGATAGCTATTGATAATGGACATAAATGCAACTGCTATGCCAGTGCGCTACTGCTACTCATGCTCTCAGCATCACCGCTGTAACTCATTGGTGGAAAAATATCGTTTCCTTTGTGGTACCTCTGATCTGGCAGGTTTTACTGCGCGAGCCTAACCTGTCTAGTTACAATTCAACAGTTCTATTTTAATAACTGAATTATCAACATTCTGCGCTCATCAGCTGCCACTGGCTGCTGCAGTATTCTAGCACAAATTCCCACATATTTACCCAGAGAATGGTAGTAGCGCTACACTGGACACTTCCACCTAAAGACTCGTCCTCCCAGGACTCACTTAACACTCATCGCCATTGCAGAACAATTTTCTGTCATAGGAGTGCCTGCCAGCTTAACACACAATGTTTAGAGACCGCAGTCAACCTATAAACCTCAAATACTTCACTACTTCTTGCACTACATATCTGCATATTCCTAATCAAGTTAACAGTCCACTAGATTGTCTGTAATACACATCGCGTCATATCATGTTACTTTCATGCCCCACCAGTCCTGCTACCTCTTTTTACAAATACTCACTTGTCGTTCCGCAGCATCATATCCCCTTAAACCTCCAGGGAATACATTTTCCATCAACATTCAGACTTCAGTATTCCACATTCACTCACTTCCTTGTTCTAGAGATCCAGTGTACCGGAATGTGTACTACCAGTAGTTGCACTCATGGGCAGCTCTTTGTCTCATACAGATAAGAATTAAACACGGACTTCTTAGAGGCACTATGGCGCTAGGGTCTCAACAATCAATGTTACGATCACTTGTTGCCCTTCTCTAAACTGCTCAACTTGCTGCACAATCTGTTCTGCTATGATCTGTCCTTCTTTTGCAGCTATCAAGTGGTTCTGGATATGGATCGTATCCGGTTTTTACGTATTAGTGAAGGAGGTTCAATTGTGCACCTCTAGTGGTCGACTGGTCACTACAACGGTCGCAGTGTCATGTTCAACTGTTTAATTCCCATAACTGTGGCTGTTGTTTGGAAGGTTGGCTCCTTTAAGTCGCATCAGACTCAGAACTCAAGCAGCACTAGGTGGTTCAAATGGCTCTGAGCACTATGGGACTCAACTGCTGAGGTCATTAGTCTCCTAGAACTTAGAACTAGTTAAACCTAGCTAACCTAAGGACATCACACACATCCATGCACGAGGCAGGATCCGAACCTGCGACCGTAGCGGTCTCGCGGTTCCAGACTGCAGCGCCAGAACCGCGCGGCCACTTCGGCCGGCCAGAGATTAACGGCACACTGCCTGTCCACAAAATTTTCCTAGGGAGCCCCATTTCACCAAACAGGGTTCAATGGAGTAAAGTCTGAACTGTGCATGCTGCCATGCTACTGGCAACAGAAGCAGTACCTACTACCGTAACTGGTCAGTAATCACCTCCACTTATGCCATGAGTCAATTAAATGGTAAACACTACCCACTGGGCTCTGCAGTTTACCTCAGCTCCTTCACGAAGTAAGGGGTGGATAGTATTTTGCACAACCCTACTCTATAAAGCGTTAGGAACGCTGTGCATTTCACTTCCTACTGCTGTCTTTCCAATGCCTTTGTGTTTTCCTTCTGCATCCTTTTCCATAAATTTCTTACTGCTCTCAAAAGTCGCAGACTGACTCTCTTGCCCCTTCCTGGCTTATTCATTTGAAATGGCGATGGCAGTTTCCTGCCATATGCTACCTCGAATGGAGGTAAGCCCCTTGTAGTGTGGTTCCTTGCAATGTATGCTGACACAAAAAAATGTGGAAAATGAGTCCTACACCTCACAGAGTGAGTTAACATAGTAGTGGAGATTCCTTCCGATTGGCTGATGGCCCTGTTCCATCATACCATTTGTAGGTGGATGGAGCGGACTAGTTGTCAGTTTATTCACATGTAACAAGCGACATAATTTCATTACGTGAGCTCACATCAAATTAGTCTCTTGGTTAGCATACCAAACTAAACCATCCAATTGTTAACAACTTCTAGTGCTACTGTAACTGCTTGTTCGTTTGGCACAGAAATCATGTCCACATATCGGAAGAAATTATCTGTTATTGTCAACAAAAACAGGTATTTTTCTGGACTCTGGTTAAATGGTCGTAACACATTCACTCCAGTTATTTTAAATGGCTTTGAAGCTTCTGGCAGTCCCTGGAAAGGTATTCGCTTAGGACTCAAGGCAACACAATGTGTACACTTAACACAATTTCTCACATACTGATGAACATCTCCTTATCTTCCCTTCCGCCATCATCTCTTAGCCACCCTCTGGTTTGTTACACTGCACACGCATGACCAGATAACATGTCCACTCTAGACGATACCATCACTTCTAAAGCCCATTATAACAAACCACAAGGGTGGATGGGTAGCTGTGATGCAGGACGGCAGGCGGCACGAGGTAGAGGTGGAATAACTAGCTTGTGAAGGTCATGAGATACTCGAACGTCAAACTTATCACAATACTTTACTCCGAAATAGTTCGTGCTACGTCAGTAACGAGTAGGGATCATATTACCTTCCCTATACGTGGAAGATCTGGGTAAGCAATGAGATGACAACCAGCGTCCAATCATCTGCTTGCCCAAACACGCTTTATTTTGCTGCCGCCTGTATTCATTGTGTTGCATGCGACCCCGTTGTGTGAGTCGCACTACAAACACCTTGCGTCAGGAAGCATGGTGAGGGAACCTTTGCTACAGCTGCCGGCCCTGCGATGAATGACTGTCCCTACGGCAGTTGGTGTGCAGGCACCGCCACACATTCTGCGATGGTGGATGACGGCTGTCTCATGTAATATGATCCCCTGTTTCTGGAACAGGAGCCCAGCTAGCTGATGAAGTGAGTCTTGGGTGGTCCACTGTATCATAGTACTAAGTCTGGCAGGTGCGCTCGGTACAGGAAGCTGATGTCTCGATGGAGACTGAAACTGACGACGACCCCACTTTCCAATGGAACTTCTGGGCTGCGAATTAAACTGCTCCCAAAATTACAGACATATCAGTGCACATGTCACATTAGTGCCACCCCTGTAGCTACGTTCTCGACAGAACGACCAGAGCCCGTTGGTACAGAAGTACCCTTGCCTACAATGCAAGCACAGTGCATTACTGCTATGCTGGCAGGTTTCACAGTGCGATTCCGGCCCTTCTCGCATAATTCAACAGCGCTTTACTATAAGCGAAATGACTGTACCATGTGATGTCTAACTACCAGCTGTTGCTCCAGTACTCAGTCACATATTCGAAAAAGTTCGTCCATAAATGTTAGCGGAACTTCAGTTTATAAGCCTGTGATCAATTCTTTGACGTTACTAAATACATTCATCATAGCACTAACCATAATCTTTTCAGCTACTATGAAGGCGTACAGAACAGTAATGTCTCCGAATATTTTATTCTGTGCTCAAAGCTGGTTGAAATATTTCATGTCATGCATACTATTCCTTTGACATTTCCGCTTCGCTGACGCTGGTTGCAACCCCCGGACGCTAGAGGGATCAAAATCATAACGTGTAACGTGGCGGTGTGTAACAGCAATGTCGGTGCACGGGAGGCCGACGGAGAACTGAAAGCTCGAATTCGAAGAGTTGGTCCGCACATGGAGCACCCTCTCCTTCAGCATGACAATGCCATACCACACACAAGCGTTGCGACATCTTCAACGATCAGATGCACTGGGTTCACTGTCATCGATCATACCCCACGTAGCTCCCAATTTCCCATCTCCGATTTTCATCAGTATCCAAAACTTAATGAACACCTCCGAGGACTTCACTTTTATAGTACTGAAGAGGTGCGAGCAGAGGTAAGTTTGTGGCTTAGTTAACTAACTGGTCCTACTTGGGAGAAATGTGTTCGCCATCAGGATGACAATATTGACAAACAAGAGTATCGATATGACGAATAAAGAAGCGATTTGTTAGTAACATTTGCTTTATTTAAGAAGCCCAAAGAGTTTTCGCATAAAAAATTCGAAGGAATTACTTTTCAGCGTTCTCTCTTACGTTATATTAGCTGGAGTGTAGCAAAATTATATTTTGGGCCGAGAGATATGGATCCAAGTTTTCTGTGGTCTCCCAATGAGTCTCTTGTAAGGAATGTCGCATGCTGAAAAACTTAAGTTCGGAATTTCAAACTTTTTGTGGAGATTTACATCTTGGGGGTAGAGTGAAAGTAGTTGCCTGCTTCGTTACCACTTGTGATTCTTAGAGAGATTTTGTTTTTCTTAAATGCGTCTAATCAAATCTGAATCTTCAAAGATCTGCTATGTTATTGGGTCTGAGTACATTCATGATACATTTTTGATGGTTTATTAAAATACTCATTTATATAATGTACCTTAAAATTGTTTCTAATGTCTGAATTTCAGAACGATTTATACTGTTTCGGATTACTTTTATATAACGTCAGTTTGTAGCGAATTTTGTTCACTTTACAGTTATTGTTATTCAAATTAAACTATAAGCTTACTGATACCAGCTATGATTTATTTTATTTTCATAAAAATCTCCAACGTCAAGTAGATATATGTGAATTAATGAGACACATGGGTGTTGTGTGTACGACTTTGACGTAACATGTAGCACGCTCTAGCAGGAGTAAACAGAAACGGAAAGGTCTTTTAGCACATGGCTCAAATTTCTGAGAAGAACTTTGATTCCATAGATTGACAGAAGTATAATTTTAAATATATTCAAGGGTTCTTTTCTCTCGTGTTTACATCTGATATTCTTAGTATACACTGAATTAAAAGAAGATGGCGTGTACGCACCAGGTAAGTATGTTTTCTTCCATCCAAAGACATCCTGTGAAAGCCGCTTTATCTCTTAACTAGCGAATCTGGCACTGTTTCACAATTTTTAAATAAGTATGGGGATGGGTTGTACGTCCTAATCTCCTAGTTCCCTCACCTTCTGTCCATCGCCTCCTCTCGCCTATCTCTATTCATTTCCTTCTTCACCCCCCCTCCCCCCCGCTCTCGGTCCATCATCTCCTACCCCCTCCATTATTGATCCAACTTCTCCTTCCAACTCTCTAAGTCCATTTCCTCCTCCTCTTCTCTATCCTGCTCGTCATCCCCTCTTTCGCTGATCCTAAACATTGTCCATTCTTACAGCTAACGAAACACTGATTAGAAATTGAAATACTGGAAAATAAATGACAAAATCTTTGGTATACTGGGTATTCACCTCTCCAGCTGACGGGTCTGTGAGGCTAGTAGCTTCAATGATGGTGTTCCGTGTACTTCTATTCTGCTAACGGGAAGGATCACAAAGTTTCGGACGACTGAGATTTCTTGGTAGTTTTCTAATCATAAGCCAATAAGCCATAAATGAAACGTTGGTATTTTCTGTTATAATGACCTGCAACGAATAAAAAAAGCACATATTTGTTTACACTATTATTGTTTAAAGTTATATATAAAGAGAAATAATATATATGAGAGAAACAGCTTGTCGAAAGATTTAGATTCCGTACAGAGTTTCCTTTAAAATATTTCTTCTCATTTCGTTTGCGATTTCGTCCTGGCCTGGTTGGTAGGTTGCAATTTTGCAGTTGTTTAGCTTTGGGTGGCGTTGTGCATTTACAACTGCGAGAGAAACCAAATAAATTTGCCTGCGAGAATGGAAAATGAATTAGGCTCTGTTTTATAATCTTTCTAACAAAATGTGCGAACAGATTAAATCATGAACTTTACTATAAATCTCTTTAATTAAACAAAGTGCTCCCTGTGCGTTGATGATCTTCCTAATAATGCCGTTGATGAAATGGTCACTCTGATTTGATAATTTTCGTAGAAAGCTGATTCTGAAACGAAAATATCTTATCTCTTTATGTAATTGCTTGGAAACGTGTTGCTTGCTGCTCTATGTCCGCCAGCTGCAAATTTGTAACTAAAATATCTGAGCGCTTAGTGCAATGCTCCAGACAGCAAGTAGTCTGTCTTACACTTCACTGAATGAGACACTTCTCTAAATAAAAATGACTTGGATCGAGGATGTGGCTAATGCTCCTAGCTGAAATATCCTTTTAACAGACTGTTTTTAAACTATCCGATATATCGTTTCTTGTAATCACGTTAGAACACTCATTAGCAGTGACGAACTCTTACCCTTACAAATGTTAGACAACAGACATGAAAAATATCCTACGTTGAATATTACGCAGTCTTTAATAAAAAATCTAAACCTCCCTCATATGAATGTCTCATTCAACAATGAATCCAGTTACACGCTATTGCAGTGTCAATAAATACAAGCTGTTACCTTCATTCCTCGTCATACACTTTTCATTCAAAATCACTAAACAAATCTTTGTCCTCTGTTTCACAATATTCAATACAAATCATTTTACTTAAACACAGATGCACTTAACTTTTGGTATATATTGCCACGTGTCCTCTCTATTTTTTATTATTTACCCGTCATGTTCCGTAGGACCAAATCGAGGAGCTAATATCTAAGGTCATGGAACGTGTCAGTAAATGAAATTATAACATAAAACTAATAACAGAAAAAATATTTATGAACCTGAAAAATGTCATTCCATAAGTTTAAGTAAACGTAATCAACAATACAACAAACATCAGCTTAATTTTCAAGGAACTCCTCGACAGAATAGAAGGGCTGACCCATGAGGAAACTCTTCAGTTTCGATTTGAAAGTGCGTGGATTACTGCTAAGATTTTTGAATTATAGTGGTGGCTTATTGAAAATGGATGCAGCAGTATACTGCACACCTTTCTGCACTAGAGTTCAGGAAGTCCGATCCAAATGTTGGTCTGTTTTTCCTCACAGTGTTTACTCAGTGAAAGCTGCTTATCCTTGCTAATAATCTAATATTGTTGACAAGTAATGACAGTAGGAAAATATATATATATATATATATATATATATATATATATATATATATATATATACAGAGTGAGTCACCTAACGTTACCGCTGGATATATTTCGTAAACCACATCAAATACTGACGAACCGATTCCACAGACCGAACGTGAGGAGAGGGGCTAGTGTAATTGTCTCATACAAACCATACAAAAATGCACGAAAGTATGTTTTGTAACACAAACCTACGTTTTTTTCAAATGGAACCACGTTAGTTTTGTTAGCACATCTGAACATATAAACAAATACGTATCAGTGCCGTTTGTTGCATTGTAAAATGTTAATTACATCCGGAGATATTGTAACCTACAGCTGACTTTCGAGTACCACTCCTCCGCTGTTCGATCGTGTGTATCGGAGAGCACTGCAACATACATCGCGTTTCTACAGAATGATCTGCCAACGTTGCTCGAAAATGTCCCACTGGAAACGCGTCGACGTATGTGGTATCAGCATGATGGTGCCCTGCACATTCCGCAATTAACACTAGGCTGACCCTTGACAGGATGTTCGACTGGCGTTTCATAGGACGTGGAGGACGCATAAATTGGCCAGCCCGTTGTCCTGATCTTACACCTCTGGACTTCTTTGTGTGGGGTAAGTTAAAGGAGAATGTGTACCGTGATGTGCCTACAACCCCAGAGGATATGAAACAACGTATTGTGGCAGCCCGCAGCAACATTACACTAGATGTACTGCGGCGTGTACGACATTCATTACGCCAGGGATTGCAGTTGTATGCAGCAATTGATGGCCACCACATTGAGCATCTATTGGCCTGACATGTCTGGATACACTCTATTCCACTGCGTAATTGAAAACGGAAACCACGTGTGTACGTGTACTCCACCCCTCATGGTAATGCACATGTGCGTCAGTGAAAAAGACCAATAAAAAGGTGTTAGCATGTGGACGTAATGTGCTGATCCAGTCTCTTCTGCACCTAAGGTCCATCACCGTTCCCTTTGGATCCCTACGTAATCCGGTTGTAAGGTGTCAGGCAAATCCAACACCTTCCATGAAAACCCTGACATGATAAGCAAATCCAGTAGTATGTCACATAGCTCCGAATAAATCGTGACATTAAATTAACCAAAGTAATACGAGTAACGAGTAAGCAAATGGAATACCACAGACTAACACAAGAATGCCTAAATGCATGGCATACCTTCCCATCGTGAGACAGACGCAGCTCCGAGGGGAGAAACGAGAACAGAAGCCGAGAGCAGAACCGTGTTAAACTGGAAGGCACGACGATAAGGGACGGACACCCACGTCGCCAGCTAACCACTAGGACCACCCCAGCCGCAAGTTTAAGCGTGAGACTTTTTCGCGTCTCTGTTACGTCAGGACAGCCCCCCAGCCCATGTTAAAAGATAGAGCCCTCCAGAAGAACAGTATAGATCTTACGATAACGCTAAAAGGACCACACCAGCTGCAAGTTTTAGCGTGAGATTTTTTCGCGTCTCTGTTACGTTGCAAACTTTAAAAACATTGCCCCACCACGAAAAGTATTACGTTTCTCATTGGATAGACAGAATTTTTGTAGGTGGAGCTTAAGGTTAACATTGAGGCCCTCATTGGTCAGATGAAAACACAGCCAGATTTTTTTTTAAACCAACTTCGGTAAATTGTAGTAAGGAGAAGTTAGGAGGGAGTTGCCTCCGAGACGGCGAGGTGAGCGGAGCTCTGCTGCTCGCTGCCCCCTGACGAACACCGACAAGGTAACGAACGCATGCGATGCCGGATAACAGCGCATAAAGCTTCACTCAGAACTGCAGAAGTCTCATCTGTTACACCCCTTTTTGCGTAATACTAGTGTCGATCGTCAATTAAAGCTCATGGTGTTCACATTTGCCACTTGAAGTAAAAATCTGAAGCGCGATGATTTTTCTTTTGTATAGTTATTGAGAAGCCACATCAGCCACTGTAATTGACGACAAGTTAGATAAGTTATTAAAGATAATTGAGGGTCACTGTAGACCATTTTGATAGTTTTCTCTTTTGTGAAACTTAATTTAAATATAGATTATAGATGTGATATGGCACAGGTCATCCTTCGATCCATTGTAGAGCTTGGAAACCCATTCAGGGAATATTCGTTCACATTTTTGTTGAACGCAGTTGGTTTTTACCGTCCTGTATTAAAACATTTCCTTTTATCAATAGTGCAATTTATAAACAATGTTTTGCGAGTAGAATAAAATATCCAATGGTAAACTTAACTGCTTTTTCGACGTTATTTTACCAGCTAACTAAAAATAGGAAAGCCATGAACCCCTTCCACTAAATTTAGTTAGTATTAAGATTCTGTTACAGGGAGTGCAGTGGAGCTGACGCTGAAATCATTAAGTATATGGTTATATCATCGCTAGTCTCACTGTACTCTTCTGAACTCTACATGTCATGTGTGGTCTGGCGTCTCCTTACCAGCAACAGGTCCCAGGTTCTAACTAGTCAATACCCTAAAAAACGCGCTCAGAGCGTCGTTGCGCGAAAGTGGTAGGGAGTCACGATATAGCACAAACAGACACCAAGCAGAATGTTAGACGGTGCTCGCCGATACACAGGATCGAACAGCGGAGGAGTGGTACTCAAGCGTCAACTTTGGGTTACAATATCTCCGGATGTAATTACCATTTTACAATGCAACAAACGGCACTGATTATATTTGTTTATATGTTCAGATGTGCTAACAAAACTAACGGGGTCCCATTTAAAAAACGTAGGTTTGTGTCAAAAAACATACTTCCGTGCATTTTTGTATGGTTTGTATTAAACAATTACACTAGCCCCTCTCCTCACGTTCGGTCTGTGGAATCGGTTCGTCGGTATTTGATGTGGTTTACGAGATACATCCAGCGGTAACGTTAGGTGACTCACCCTGTATATATACTGAGAGGCCAATTACAAAATACGCAGACTCGTGAACAGGGGTCGACAAGAGTTTCGTGAACTTACAACACTTATTGCTCTAACCGCCCGTTTCTGAGCCAAAAATATCCTTTTAGAATGGGAAGAGTTACTCCAAAATGTAATACCATACGAGATAAGTGAATGAAAATAAGCAAAGTAGAGTAATTTTCGTGTCGAACGATCACTCACTTCAGATACCGTTCGAGTAGTAGAAATGGCAGCATTAAATCTTTGGACTAGATCGTGAATGTGGGCTTTCCACCACAGCTTACTATCTACCGGAACACCTAGAAATTAGAACTGTTCAGTTTCACTAATAATATGGCCGTTCTGTGAAATTAAAACGCCAGGTTTTGTTGAATTGTGTGGTAGAAACTTTAAAAACTGAGTTTTACTGTGATATAGCGTTAGTTTATTTTCTAGAAGCCATGAAGTTAAGTCATGAACTGCACTATTTGAAACCGAACGAATGTTGCACAGAATATCCTTTACTAGCAAGCTAGAGTCATCAACAAACATAAATAATTTGGAGTTACCCGTAATACCACCGGGCATATCATTTTTACAAATAATTGACAAGAGAGGGCCCAACACTGATCCCTGGGGTACCCACAACTTGACTGTACACTACTACCATACTGATAGAACTCGCGCGCTCCTCGCTGCCCATCAGCAATGTCAAAAACCAGCACATCTTCCATCGACACAACAACCCTGACAGCAAGAAAGATAACGAAACCGCACTTTTCACAGCACAGCATTTTTTTTCTCGCATTAGGTTCTAATAGAACACCTGTGCATTGTTGTTCAGCAATACAGTATACACTCCTGGAAATTCAAATAAGAACACCGTGAATTCATTGTCCCAGGAAGGGGAAACTTTATTGACACATTCCTGGGGTCAGATACATCACATGATCACACTGACAGAACCACAGGCACATAGACACAGGCAACAGAGCATGCACAATGTCGGCACTAGTACAGTGTATATCCACCTTTCGTAGCAATGCAGGCTGCTATTCTCCCATGGAGATGATCGTAGAGATGCTGGATGTAGTCTTGTGGAACGGCTTGCCATGCCATTTCCACCTGGCGCCTCAGTTGGACCAGCGTTCGTGCTGGACGTGCAGACCGCGTGAGACGACGCTTCATCCAGACCCAAACATGCTCAATGGGGGACAGATCCGGAGATCTTGCTGGCCAGGGTAGTTGACTTACACCTTCTAGAGCACGTTGGGTGGCACGGGATACATGCGGACGTGCATTGTCCTGTTGGAACAGCAAGTTCCCTTGCCGGTCTAGGAATGGTAGAACGATGGGTTCGATGACGGTTTGGATGTACCGTGCACTATTCAGTGTCCCCTCGACGATCACCAGTGGTGTACGGCCAGTGTAGGAGATCGCTCCCTACACCATGATGCCGGGTGTTGGCCCTGTGTGCCTCGGTCGTATGCAGTCCTGATTGTGGCGCTCACCTGCACGGCGCCAAACACGCATACGACCATCATTGGCACCAAGGCAGAAGCGACTCTCATCGCTGAAGACGACACGTCTCCATTCGTCCCTCCATTCACGCCTGTCGCGACACCACTGGAGGCGGGCTGCACGATGTTGGGGCATGAGCGGAAGACGGCCTAACGGTGTGCGGGACCGTAGCCCAGCTTCATGGAGACGGTTGCGAATGGTCCTCGCCGATACCCCAGGAGCAACAGTGTCCCTAATTTGCTGGGAAGTGGCGGTGCGGTCACCTACGGCACTGCGTAGGATCCTACGGTCTTGTCGTGCAACCGTGCGTCGCTGCGGTCCGGTCCCAGGTCGACGGGCACGTGCACCTTCCGCCGACCACTGGCGACAACATCGATGTACTGTGGAGACCTCACGCCCCACGTGTTGAGCAATTCGGCGGTACGTCCACCCGGCCTCTCGCATGCCCACTATACGCCCTCGCTCTAAGTCCGTCAACTGCGCATACGGTTGACGTCCACGCTGTCGCGGCATGCTATCAGTGTTAAAGACTGCGATGGAGCTCCGTATGCCCCGGCAAAATGGCTGACACTGACGGCGGCGGTGCACAAATGCTGCGCAGCTAGCGCCATTCGACGGCCAACACCGTGGTTCCTGGTGTGTCCGCTGTGCCGTGCGTGTGATCATTGCTTGTACAGCCCTCTCGCAGTGTCCGGAGCAAGTATGGTGGGTCTGACACACCGGTGTCAATATGTTCTTTTTTCCATTTCCAGGAGTGTATGTAGTCAATGCCCGTCTGAATGTTTATTAGTGTATGATTTAAAAATTTGAAGTTAATCGATAAAGATGTTTTCGATATTTAGTTAACCAATTTTCCTATACAGAAAGAACTTTTAGCTTATGACCGTCCGAACGTTCATTAGAGTATCTTGTAAATGCCTTAGGTAAACAGGTCGATAAACCATAAAGAATATTAGTAACAAACCTAAACATCGACTTGCCTTATACATAGCGTACCCCCAGATAAATGGCGCGATGTAAGAAACAGACAGATTTACGGCAAGAACTGCCTATCGAAAAGAATTTGTTTTTGGAGAACGAGGGGAACAGGCTAGAGGACACAAGAACGCAAACTATAATATTAGTAGAATTTTATAATCCCAGACATCGATTGGGTAATGAAACAGCGAGTTTTAATCGGTTGTGGACAGTAAATGATTACCCATCAGGCAGATGGGAAATCTTTGTTAATTCTTTCTGAAGCCACAGATTCAATACGGGAATGTCAGTTAGTTCGACTGCAAGTAAATCACTTAGGAGTGAGTGATGAAGTAGGAGATAATGTTCAAAATATATCATTTGTGAACTATGCTCGGGGATAATAATAAAGAACATGACTTTAGAAGGATACTAGAATTAATTGATAGAATATCAGCAGACGAAAAAGGTAACATCCGAATTACCACAAGGAAATGTGATGAGATCGTTACAGTTTTCAGTGTTATATAAATGATCTGTCTGCAAGTGTCGGAATCTCCGTACCACCGTTCGCAGATGATGCAGTTGTCTATAAGACAGTAGTAACGCTAGAAGGCAGTATCGACTTGCAGAACCATCTGCAGAGGATTGATGGATGGCGCAACTGAGGCAGTTGACACTAATCATAAATAAATGTAACACATCATGCATTCATAGGAAAAGAAATCCATTACTGTACAATTACACTATTAATGGCAGATCGCTGGACACTGTATCTACATTAAAATATCTAGGAGCAACTATCCACAGCGACCTTAAAAGAAATGACCATATAAAAGAAATAATAGGAAAAGCAGATGTAACATTGAGATGCATAGGAATAATCGTAAGGATATGGCTTACAAGGCGTTTGTTCGAGCGATTTCTGAGTATTGTTCATCCATCTGGGATTCTTAGCAGGTAGCATCTTACGAAGAGCTGCTCGCTTGCTCATGGGATCGTTTATCGATGGGAGAGTGTTTCAAAGAAGCCCAGTACTCTCCTGTGGCAGACGCTGGAGGAGAAGTGTGGTGCATTACAGAGAAGTACTATTGAAATTTGGAAGAGGCACTTTCGAAGAAGAGTTGAACAACATATTATTTCCTCCCACACATTTCTTGTGAAATGATTACGACGAGAAAATTTGAGATATTAGAGCTAATAAAGACTGTTACCGATAATCATTCTTCTCATGTTCCATTCCCGAGTGGAACAGGGAAAAGTGGATCAGTATCCTCTGCCACACACAGTTTTGTGGCTAGCAGAATACGATGCAGATGTTTCTATGGAGTTATTTAAAGTGCTGTTGGAAAACGAGAAAGTATCTTCCTACACCTGAGGATTACGAACATCACTTAAATGTAATAGAACACGAACTCTTTTTCAAACAATTAATGCAATTCCTACATCCAACAAATATAAAGTTCAAAAGGAAATAGATATAATGAGCGAACACATCAATAGCCAGTATAACAACCTGTTAGTGCTTTAAGTAAAAGAGATGGTGGCATGTGAATAGTCATCGACACTAGAACATGATACCTCACGAGATTACGGGTTTTACTCCTGAAGAAATACTTAAAAAAGAAGAAATCAAAAACTTTTGCGGAAAACGTACAAGGTGTTCCTCCACAAAAGAAAATTATTCTAGATGAGGAAAAACCACTTCTTTGAAACAAGGTGGCAGGAGAAGCTAGAGGAAGGATATGTAGGCCTGACGAAAAATTGGTATTTGCAGGGCTCAGAATAAATCAGTTAGTTCTCATGCATATTCAATATGAATCAGGTGAAATAAATCACAAAATTAGAAAATTCTGATTTATTTACGATTGACCTTACAAAATTCTAAATGTTCCTCAGGTTAGTGCTGACTTTTCGGAATATCCAATATCAAGCAAGTGACTATGTATAAGAAACATAGTAGATTTGAGAACATGCAAATGAAGTGGTCGAAACAAAAACCAGCAGACATATAATATAGATTCAAATAAACATGTGTGAGTACTGGGCGGAGCAGCAATAGTTTGATTAGTTAAAGTTTTCTGAATGTAATAATTTTATATGTATAAGTTTATGATAAAGGACCATGTCTAAATATGGTGTTCCAATTTTCAGGAAAAACTAATGTCCTACAAATGTAACAAAAGAAATTGTGGTCTTGTAAGAAAACCATAAAAGAGGAGAAGATCAAGAAAGTCCATTGCGATGAAGGAATCACACAGTTAGAAAGTGGGTGTCAAAGAGAGTGTGGAAAGACTGACATAATTTTCTACAAGTGAAAGCGTAAAATTACATGAAGTGTGGGCAAAGGACGCTTTCGGTTTAATTGTCAACCCAAATCTTGGAAAGCTGTCAACATCAGTATTTGTTTATTGGAAATTAATTGTGTAAGCCAACAGAACAGTCAGTAGACTTTCAAAATAGGAAGATACAAGGGACAATTTAATAACTAAGAAGTAAATGACTTAGGTGTACTAGATGTTACACTGTGCAATGATAAACATGTACAATACACAAAAAAGATAATAGTTAAGAAGTTTCTTATGTATGTGTGTTATCCTGTTGGAACGTTTGATGGTACAGGAAGTAAACTAATATGTCAATGAGAGTTACATTGTCTGCGTAACATTCCTCTGCAGTGTTGATTACGGAATAAATCAACGAAATGTGGGGCATTTGTGACGCATCAGGTTGAGTGTGACAAAAAAGTTTATTAAATTTTCGGTTAAACCATGGCCATAAAATCGACACATGGTGAAACCATATTTTCAAACCATGTTAAATGTATCGATGTTTTCTAACTAAATTAAAATAGCTTTGACTACCTGTTAAAAGAAAATGAAGCAATGGATATCTTTTAACGAAATTAAAAGCATGATATTGCTTGGTTATCATAATTATTACGTCTGTAATATTCATAGGTTCTTTGAAAATGAATAACACCTGAGGCAAAGCAAACAAGAAAGTCGAAAATCCTCTTAGCGATTTAAACCTGCCGTTTTGTGGATAACCTTACCGCTAAGTGGTGCGCAAAGAACGGAATGAATAGTCGACAGTCGAAGGCAGCGTAGCTTAGTGTGGGTACATAACTCTGTCATTACTAGCGATGTTAATACTTTTTGAATGCTAAAACTGTATATTATGGATTGAAATTTGGTGTGGCAACGGCATCTGTATCATAAAGTCGTCTCCAGACATTGTGAGTTTTTGGAAAGCCAGATTATCCAACATTAATCTAAAATGGAATTTAGAGCCAATGTAATCAGCATGGTAGTAGTAAATTAATACCATATCACTGGAGATGTTAAGATCCCCGCCATTTATCGTTCTTTAATGTACAACTTCTGCACCACGTCAGCTGTGATAGAAAATCACGTTTTCTTTATCAAACAGAAGTGAATAGAATCATAACGAATACTACAATCACAAATTTCGCAAAAATTACTGAACAGAGTAAGTTATTCATAATCCTAGTTTTCTTATTATTGTGTTTACATAATTCTGAGTAAATGTAAACGGTCGAAAGATCATATAAAATATTATCGGACTCACGACAATGAAAGACTGTCGTAAGTGTATTTGGCTCGAAATGACTGCTTTAACTATATTTATCTGGATATAAAGTTGACTGGTCGCACATTTCACTTCAGTTTTCAGTTCTTTATTTTTCATTAATACATAACTGCAAAATTCAAAACTAGTAGCCATTTAGCTACATCAGAATCTCATATCATGGATCGATATGGATACGAAGCGGAACAATAAAAATTGTAAAAACATAAATTCATTTCTGTAACAGTTAAATAGCTTCTGAAAGAATGGTATTGAATTACTCCTTCAGAGTTAGCGACCATAAATCCTTATACAATTTGTCCTTTCTCGAGGGACTGTCTTACGGTAAGGTTATACCAGTCAACAACACGTTCGCAACTGCGGTGCTGGTAAAACTACAAGGTATACAGTGAAGTGCTTATTCAGTTAGTGTTGTATGTTGTGTGCCGAAATCATTGCAAATTGAGATCCGTTACCCTGATCGCGCTTTATAGAGAGATCCAAGATAAAAGTAGCTGCCCAAAATTAACACTGTTCCGTTAGATTGGTGGTAAGACTTTTTTTATGAGAATTTGGTGAGTACATGTTTTCTTGAGACGATACGCGAGACACTAACCGGGTCATACGCTGCGCTACCGTAAAGTAGGGCGATGCAGCGGTCTGTTGTTTCGCAGTTCTGTGGGTGTCGAAGCATTTTGTCTCCAGTAACTTAAAATAAATATTCTGCACCATACTAAACGTCACAGAAAGCAAGAAAAGCTATTAGAGTTCCTGAAAATGATTAATTTCGTAGTTAAAAAGAAGTACCTTCCCTTCCAGGAAAACATAAAAATGTTCGATTCCACGTGATTCTTAAATGTAAAAATGTTAGACGAATAGGTCACATGTGACTCAGCAGGTTCAGTTACACACTGCCTCACTTTCTTTGGCCATCGTCGATCGTCCGTGCTTTCCAGATATCAATACCATTTTAGTAGTGTTTGTCTTTGTTTACGTTTCTGCTCCACACGTAGCGAGGTCTTCTACAATTGAACAATATATAATCTATTTGGTCCTTTTTGTTATTTTCATGTTCCAAATGACTGAATTCAGTTTTTGTACAGCCCTCCTGCTCTGTTCTATTTTACTTTGTATGTCGTCTTCATTTTTTCCTTTTGATGACATCATAACACACAGATACTTGGAAGACTTGTGTACGCCTATCTTATTTGCTCCAACCTCCAGATCCTTTATGATATTGTCGCTAACATTCAGATATCCGGTTTCCTCATGCTTTTGAGCAGGCCTCATTTTCATAATCGTTTCGACACTTGAAGCATGTACTCAGCATCATCCTGGTCTCCTGCTACGATGACCATGTCATCAGTGTACAGATAAGTGTACAAGTTTTATCCCCCACAACTACTCACATGCCTCCATATCTGTTGGTCCAGCCCTTAACTGCTTCCTCCACATAGATTCTAAATATAGTCGGTGCTATAGCACACCCTTGACATAACCCTGTTATAACACGAAACCCCTTTGACACTGAATTTCCTACTTTGCCAGCCCTCACACTGTCCGCATAGAACCCTTTAACTGCTTTGATGTAAATAGATACTGTTCTTTATACTTGTCCACAGACTGTTTTGTGATACCGTAACATAGGTCTTCAGCTAATCCACAAAGTGTAAATGGGTCTTTTCGCTTCTGGCATTTACCTTCTGTGACAGAACGTGTTATGTGAATATTCCATTAGTAGATGA